>NC_056735.1:535905469-535965469 GCF_019279795.1 Protopterus annectens
CACATCATTTTCCACATCTGTAAATGCTGGGTTCCTCCATTTATACATACTTTCTAAAAGATAAGAATATGGGAACACATCACAGGACCACATACATTGCTCTCCACTATGTACACACCCTGCACATCCACATTGGCCTGCACTATACACTGCTACCTCCCACATCATACCCCACCACCTATCACAACAGTCTGTATGTGGCTATCAGCAACATAATAACAATACCGGTTTTGTCACAGTATGATGTGATGGAGTGTGCTGAATGTCTACACCCCCATTAATGCCACCTACTGTGTTGTGTTCCCTATGGTCGACATCCCACTAGCATGTCAGACAGCCACTGTTTGACAAATAGGTGTGTGTGTGTTATTACGAGTATATGTCAATAGTCCAGCAACAACCATGTGCCACAATGACAGACAGCACTGCAAATGTGCTGTAGGTTATCTTCCCTGTAGGATTCCTACTTCTTCAGTACAGAGATGTATGTGGAATGTGTATGTGTGCCTGATATATGTGGTCCCTTTGCAGAAACATGTGGATGTCTGACAAACAGTTGGACAATAATTGTTGGTGGTTCTTAGACTGTGGAGAATATGGCTGTCACATGCCAGAACCTTCAAAAAACAATTTATGCTACATTAATATCGGTTACTGTATTTATACCTTTATGTTGTATGATCATTATGTACACTCTGTCACAGAGGTTGAGCCTGTGTACCCCACTACTAGTGGCTGTGACCTGCAGTCCTGCTGTACGGAGATGCCAGGTATGGTAGCCATAGCCGTCAAGCGATGAGATATGAATTTCGACAACACAGTGACTTAACCAGAGTACATCAGGGACAGTCAGGAACACTGGCACAAAGTCTGAGCTATTCTTGTCTGGCATTCACAGACTGAGAGCAGCTGAATGACAATACATCATGTTAAATGCCATCTGTGTCCACAATTACTCACTCTCACTATGTCCCACACACAATCAAGTTGAATTCATACAGGGGCCAACCATTGTAAGAGGGAGTGAGAGGGCCACAGCTGTGATCTAAGTCACAGCAGGCAGAGTTGAAAGACATGACTGTAGCTTTTGCACAGCAGACTATCAGCGACATGTCATTCCCAGAGATGTACTAGAGGCCTACTTTTGTACCCCCTATTCCCCATAACTGCATCCTCCCATCTGTATCCCATTAGATGTGGATGTGTATTACATACCTGGTAGAGTGCTATAATCTTTTTGTGCAGAAATCTTGAATAAAACTTTTTCAGAAATTGTAGTCTGGCTTGGTAAAGCAATGTACAGACTTGTTTACCATAGGCAGCTGCTTGCCTTTTTCTAGGTAATGCTCAATAAACAAAGTCCATGACCTGCATGCACTACTCTCCTTCTATCAACCAGATATAGTCATGTTAACTGAGACCTGGCATAAACAAGCGAATCACAATAATGAAATTACTGCTCCAGGCTATAATATAATCCGCAATGACAGAATAGGAAGAAAAGGAGGGGGTGTTGCAATAATGTGCAAAACCCACTTCATCCTTGAGCAAATAGACATAATAGCCCCAAACTTTGAAAAAGCAGAACACACCCTAACTAAACTAAAATGTAATGCAAACAAACAAATCAGCATCATAGGCTGCTACATCCCACCAGGCAATAACAATATTACCATTACATAGAATCTACTAGAATGGATCTCTAACTCACTCCACCAAGAAAATTTAGTATTAGGGGACCTCAATATTGATTGGTACAACTGCTCCAGTCAAAACTGACTCTACCATATCAATTTACATGGCCTAACCCAACTTATCACTTCCCCCACAAGAATTGACAACAGAACCAATCATCAATCCATACTAGACTGGATACTTGTAGCCCACCCTTCATTGATAACCCTAGTAGGATGTCTGCCAGACACCTTGAGTGACCACCAAGCCACTTTCCTCCTCATATCAAAATCCCCACACCTTACCCAGATATCTACATGGCTAATTAGGAATAAAAAGGATTTTAACCATGCCAACTTCACAAATGACCTAAAACAATGTAATTGCCTCCCCTAAAAAGCCTACCTCTAGATGAAGCAGTTTCATACTTCAACACAACCTTTTTAAATAACCTAAACCATCACACCCCCCCCAGAACAACAAGAATTAAAACTAATTATGCCCCTTGGCTAAACCCGGATACAAAGACCTTCCTTAAAAAGAGAAATAAAGCCTGGACTAGCTGCTGTAACACCAAATTGCCAATTGATAGACAAACATACCTGGATCTACGTAACAAAGCCATAAAACTTATCAAATTAGATAAAACTTCCTACTACCAAAAAATACAGGGCAAACATAGGAACAACCCTCAAAAATTCTGGGCAGCAATTAACTCTGTTCTACAACCAGGAGAAACAATTACCCCTACCCCAAAAATTGTAAATAACCTAGACAATATCCCCACTCATTTTAACAACTTCTTTAAAGACACAATCCAAACCCTAGCTAACAACCAACCCCATGCCAACCACCTCACCCCTACCTCTACCCCCCCACCTGACACTATAAACAAATGTCCTAACTTTAGCTTCCACCCAGTACCCACTAAATCCATTGAAAAACTACTCCAAAAACTCAAACCTACCACTCTAGCCATTGATTAATTACCAGCCAAATACCTCCAACTACCCACAGAAGCAATAGCAAATCCAATCTCAATCCTAATAAATAGATCCATCTCTGAGTATATAGTACCTCAGCTATGGAAAATTTCATATATCATCCAACTACACAAAGGTGGCAGCTGTTTAGAACTCAACAACTACTGACCCATAGCCATTCTACACCCATTATCAAAAATTCTAGAGAGAGAAATTCACAAACAACTTCTGAAATACCTCTTAGAAAATAAACTACTATCAACACAGCAGCACATCTTTAGACCATTCCATAGCACCAACATTGCACTCACAACATTCACTTTTTCTTCTTTCGGCTTTTCCCAGTTAGTGGTCACCACAGCGAATTACCTGTCTGCTCATGATTGGCAGTGGAGTTTTACAGTGTCAAGTTGCCAGCCCGGTGCCCAACCTTCCACAGAAGGCACATACATGCACACACTCACACCTTGGGCCAATTTAGAGTGCCCAATCCACCTACAGCATGTCTTTGGGATGTGGGACGAAACCGGACCACCCAGAGGAAACCCATGTGACTGCAGGGAGGACATGCAGACTCCGCATAGAAGGCACCCCAGCCGAGGATCAAACCAGAGAATCTCTTGCTGTGAGGTGGCAATGCTAACCGCTGCACCACTGTGACCTCCCTTACTCACAGCATTCACTAACATAATTAATAATCACAGAAATAATGGACTCTATGTATCCGCCACATTCTTAGACCTATCCAAAGCATTTGACATGGTTAACCATTCAAAAACACCTTCACTCACTTTCCAACCTTAACCTCAACACCCCTGCCATCTCCTGGTTTACAAGCTACCTAGTAGGCAGGCAACAAGCTGTGCTGTGGCATAACCAACTATCTCTCTCCCTCCCAGTTTCCCTAGGGGTACCCCAAGACTCCATCCTGAGACCACTACTTTTTACCCTCTTCACCAATCAGCTCCCATCCAGTATTCCCAAAGCCTCAATAGTTCAATATGCTGATGATACTACCATAATATGTGCAGCCAAAACTATAGAACTCCTTCACTCCCAAACACAAGAATGCTTCTCCATGGCCTAAACTTGGATCAACAAACAATGCCTAATTCTCAACCCAGAAAAAAACAAACTACTCCTGTTTAGCTCCCATAGAAGCAAACCTCCCCCCTGACAGTTTCACAATCTCCTCAAATAACAATACCACAATCACCCCCACCAATCACACCAAGCTACTAGGTATTGAAATAGACAAACACCTCAGATTTGACCTTGATATCTCCGTGACCATAAAAAAGGTACATAAAAAACTTGGACTACTCTATCACAAAAAAACATTTCTCACTAGCCACTCCAAAGTTACAATAGCCAGGACTCACCTACTATCTACCTTACTCAACGCCTCCCCTGTACTTACAAATCTTTGCAAATCTGATCTAAACAAACGTGATAGCTGCTATAATAAGATAGCCAAATCTGCTATAGACTCATCCATCAGAACACACCACTGTGACTGCCTCAAAAAACTCAACTGGCTCGAACTACCACAATTACTCCAACTCAATAAACTATCTCTAGCCCACAAAATAATACATTTCTCTGACAACACCCAGCTCTACAAAATCTTCTTCAACCCTATACCACCACCAGAACCTTAAGATCTAGTACCCAAACCCTCCTTGAGGTTTCCAAATTCAACAATGAGGCTGGTAAGGCAGTCTACGTCCACTATATCTCAAAAATCTGGAACTCCCTTCCATCCCACATAACCAGTTGCAAATGCCTGACCATGTTCAAAAAAACTAGTCAAAATTTATTTCCTAAACAAATGACTATGCTCCTGCATCATCTCTGGCTAATACCTCATCTCTAAAAGTTCTCTAACCTACATAAAGTATGGCATAATATCCAATCCTGAACATAGTACCTTCCCATGACTGATACACAGTTGTATCTACTAACTCTGTAGTGGTAAAATTACTATCCCAAGAATGCTGCACTATAACTACCCTCAGCTATATTCTCCAGTCAATACCAAATAGTGCTAGGAGTATGTATCCAGTTCTTGTGACCTAGGGCATAACAGAATGCTGTTCCTCACATTTGTGTCTTAGACCTCTCTTTCATCCTTGCAATGTGATCGATCCCAGGAACATTGTATAGAATGTGGAATGGTGAGCTTAGAACCGACATATTGTGTTAATAATTAGTTATTAAAATGTAAACACTGTAACAGCTAGACTGTGTACCCTAAATCTATGTATGTTTAAAAAATTGTTATTCTGTTTTTCATTGTCTGGAATCAATTATCTTATTTTTTAAATTTGTTATCTTATTGTCTATAATTGTTCTCTTGGAGCTTTTCTCCCCGGGCCTCCACTGAAAATGGACTTGTATCTAATTGGGCTATCCCAGTCAGCAAATATAAAATAAATAAAATAAATAAATAAATAAATTTCCTGTGCACCAATCAGTGGCTAGGACTTGCTAATTACATCCAGAATAGCTAAGTTGCAGTTTTATTAGCCAATGGCCTGGCACAACAGTGCAATATTTAAGGCCTTCATGTAGGCCTTGGCCCCTTTCTTAGGCTTTGAGATGGATATTACTGAGACGTGGAGACTACAGCATCACAGAGGGTAGGTACAAATACTAGCCACTGTTGGAATTTATGTGGTATGTCCACAGTTTTGCATGTTATGTTTGGCCATTGCCAAATGACTTTCTGACTGTGTGGTAATTCTGCTCTATCAGTTGTCTGTTTGTAGGAGCAGACTGTGACACATGTCCCTGCCACTTGACCTCTGCCCCCCACCCATTCATGTATGGGTATAGTGTGGATCCCATCTTCTAGAGGGTTGTGAAATATGGTAGGTCCATAGTAGTTAGCTGAACATATTGCTGCATATGTTGCAGGCTGCAGTTGCTGCATTTTGCCCAGGACTCATACTGGGGCACATGAACACATTGGAGGACAGCAAGCTGCATGTGTCAGTGAGGGCGCAGTGTCAGTTATGTCATTACATCAGAGCCAGGGTGAGGGTACCCATAACAGCCCAGGTGAAGCATGTGCTTAAGGCACATATGTTATGTAACAATACCAATTGGAGAGTGTTAGGCAACATATACTATAGGTAGCCTAGACATATTTGTACAGTGTATCCCTACCTAAAGGCCTCTGGCATGCTATGATGGGTAGTAGTAAATGCAGTACCTGCAGCCTGTTTTGGTTAAAATTGCAGGACTCAGTCATTATTTGTATTCCCACGCATGTAATTGAAATGCAACACACTGGATTCAAACCCAGGACTGTGGGTGGCAAAATGTACAGCATCAGCATGTTAGAGATTTAACAAACTGAGCTACTGAGCTAATACTGCAGCTGGTGTATTTGCAAGATATATTTGCATGCATACAGTCTGTTACACAGGAGTCCCATTAGAAAATGTGTTTGGATGAGTATGACGTGTGACACTGAACTGTCTGTCATGATTTCTAGCCTCACTCTGTACTGACTTGTCAGTACTTTAGTGCACATAAAAGGTTTTGTGATAACTGCAGCAAAAGTAGGCTGCAAAACTGCAGAGATTCTGCAACAGTCTGTGTGGCTGACAGCTATACCTGCTATCCCAGGCCTCACATAAATACATCATTATTTATTTGGCTGTATACTGGTTTAGTGTGCATCACAGTCTCATGTACACTGCCAGCTTTCCCATTATATATACAAACAGTGTGTCATTGACAATCAGGATATGTTTATGGAAACACCTGTGTCACTTCAGAGCTGAGTAGCCTACTGGGCTAATTTACTAAGCTGTAGTTGACAGGGCACTAGGTTCAAGACTTGGCCTGGGTAATTATTTTGCAGATGTGTCTAACAGTGTCAGAAACAGTCAAAGTGATTAAGGCAATTTTAAGCAGTTTTAAGTGGGTTTGAGTGACACAATGCAGTGTGCCTCTTAGCTCTGCTTAAACCCATGCTAATTTGAAAAAATAAAATGAAAAGAAAAGAGGGGTGATAGGAAAGTGGTGAAGTGGGGAAAATAGGGGAAAAACATACTGAAATGTAGGTAGGGATGTACAGGATGGGTATTGGAAAGGACCCTAGCTCTCCATTTCTTTTACAGCAACAGCTGCACAGGTTGTAGGCAATTTGGAATATGGCGCCTCTGAGGGCAACATAAATGTGTTGATTGATTCATGTAAATGATTAAAGTGTGTCCACTGAATGCGGGTGTGTAATGGAGAGCTATGTATGGGGCAATATTTTGGTTTTGTGGGACAGATGCCCAGTTTTTTTTTAAGGAGAGAGTTGAGTGTTGGGGAAGGGATATAAGTATTTGTGTGGAGGTGAGTTGGGTAGGAGAGGTAGCATTTTAAATCAGACAAGGCAGCATACAGGGGTGGTGTATGACATGAGGGGGTAAACATCTTGGACAAGGAGGGTGTTGTGAAATCAGAGAGCCATGTGCCTCCAGAAGGCAGCATTGAGACTGAGCTCCCCACCCATGGGCAGTCAACACTGTTCCTTCACTGCCCCAAAGGTGTCTGTGCTGGGTGCTGAGCACCTGGGCCACCTTGACTTTCCAGGTTGACCAGTCTTCCCTCAATCCAGCACAGGAAATCCTTGTAGCCATGGTGTGTGATCCTGCGCACCATCCCTGATAGCTGTTGCTAGGTGACAACCCCTCCCTCCACACCTGCACCCAGGGGGGATGGGCCCCATACCCTAAGACAGTTCCACCCATAGGTGGTACAGGTCCAACAGAGGGGACAGCACCAGGTTGGGTCTCAGACGTGTTGGGATGTGGTGCCAAGGTCGGCTGAAGTAGGGTAGGTGGATCACCAGGAACCAGCCTAACCAGTCGAGCTATGGTATTCAGGTATTTCAAAGTGTATAGGTTAGTAATAAACAGAACATTTCATTGTTTATGACAGCATGCCAGAAATTTGGAGCTAACCCAGTAACATCACATTGCACAGGATATGAAACACAACAATAAGTGAGATAACAGACAGTATAGTAACAGCATGCCAGTAACAGTTACGGCATAAGGTCAACAACGTTGGCAATTCAACATGGTATGTTAGCATGCAACCATTGTAATGCAGTAATAAAACACAAAGCCCAGCATAATGTTTTGGAACAACCGATGTTAATAGTAAACAAAACTGATGTATAACAATAATAAAGAATGATGCAAATAAAGGGTGAGAGGAGAGAAAAATACAGTCCATTACTACTGGTATAGGCTATATTTGCAACAGTACTCTTATATACTCTAGAGGTCTGCCATTACTTTATGTATACAAGTAGGCTATAGTTTCTGCTGCAGGTATATACCTCTCAAGCGATCTGAATGGGACAGTATAGGCCAAGCTGTAACAGCTACAGGTACACAACTACAGGGGACTTTTATTAGTCAGGAGGACATATATGACTACCAAGGTGTACTGATGTAGTGTGACTGTGCTATTCAAATAACTCATGTCCATGATAGATCTGTGACCAAGGGACTAGGCAACAGTGATCACAGTCTGTGACAGAGTGACACTTGACAGACATATATTATTGACAGTACAGAGAGTTTACAACTATCATGCCCTCCTTGGCAGGCATGGGGTTAGACTATCAGCAGGCATTTACAGACACAATAGGCATACAGTCATGCCAAGATGATATGTTTTATTTATAGTATTAACATTTATTAGTATTGAACTTTTTCCCTTTATTTTCTGACATCTTATCACATTGTTGAGCAATCCTGTTAACACTCTGGTATATCTGAACACAGAAATTATTAACCCATTCTAACGGCTACTACAGCCATTTATTTACCTGCATTCCTGTGGGGAGAACATCTGTTAACAATACATAACTGCTTCAATAATATTTACTAGTACTAGTCACTGGATTCGAATCCTGGTCTGTGTGTGACAAAATGTACATTGCACCTATCATTTATCAAATTGAGCTACTGAGACACTGCTACATATTGATTGAGTGATATGTGCCTAGAGCTCACTTGGTAGCAAAATATGACCTGGTAATATGGGTGGAGTGTGATACAAGACTGCAGTGACACTTGAACACACATGCATAGGATCCTTGCATGACAGAGGTTGTAGGTGAACTGTGGATTAATACATGGAATGCAGGCGTGGGCAATAAACCCCTAGTGGGTGGGAATATCTGTGATGTGTACAAACCATGTTGGAGTGCTGGGTTGGCTACCTGACCCATATACAGATGCAGATGGTACATTTGCAGTCTACAGCTATTACAAATTCATAATTGCCTGCAGCAGCGTACTAAGATTAGGAATGCATATAGCTGAAATGCAATGGTTAACAAAAGACAATCCTGATATACATACTATACCCCAGGCATTTCCTATTTTTCTTCAGATGTTAGTGCAGAATAAATATCATAATGCATTATATCTTGTAGTACACTGTGGTGGTGGTGCTGCGGTAGTGCTGTCGCCTGGCAGTAAGATGTTGTTCCGTTCGATTCTCAGCTATAGCGTCTTCTGTCTGGAGACATGCGTGAATGGGCGTACCTTCGTTGAAGGTTGTGCATCAGAGCTGGCAACTCGGCACATAAAAATCTACTGCCAGTCATTAGCAGACCGGAGTTCCGCTGTGATGACCCCCTAACCGGGAAAAGCTGAAAGACACAACAACAACATTATATCTTGTAGTACAGCTCCACATCTACAGTTTAGGAGAAAACTTTTTATTAGCTAACCTTCAGTCACTTGCTGGTATTGCCTTTGTTTGTACATCACAGCAGATATAATACTCAATTTCATGACCAACACCCAAAAATACACACATATTGCACAACACAGCTTTATTAAGGGTGACTTCATGGCAGTGATTGCTATATATTTCCAGTCTTTATTCAAGAACAATTCATATAATGCAGGTGTTGCAATGCAGCTGTATTCCACACTTAATGCAGTAGAAACATATATTTCCTTCACAGTATTAATGCAGTAGCAACTTCATTACCTCAACATTATTAAAGCAGTAGACACCTTTATCTTCTTTACATTATTAATCCAGTTGAACTGTTATTCCCTTACCATTAGTAATGCAGTAGAAGCTTTATTTATTTAACAATAATACAGTAGAAACTTTATTTTGTTAACATTATTACTTTACTAGAAACCTTTTATTTCCTTACCATTATCAGGTTTCATCCCTTCATCTTTAATGAACTGTACCTTGCATTACTCACTTATTCCAGTCCAGGTCTATGACCACATTTATTGCAGTACACTCAAAACTGCATATACCTAGTGGCAGTTAGTTATTTGCTCCTTCTTGTTTATATGACTATAGATTGCAAGTTGCATCTATACTCACCATACTCATGGTGCAACCTGACCAGACACACTGCATGGGTCTCTAGGTTGCGAGCTCTCTCCTTGTCAGCTGTGGGGATAGAAACACACCATTATGTGTACCTGCCTATCACACATTCAGAGTAGATTTTGGCAAAACAATGATAACAATACTTACAAACTCATGGAGCATTCCCTTTTCTCAAGCATCTTGGACTGAGGTGGCCAAGATATCCCCCTTATGACACAAGGTCATCATAATGATGACACACCTGCTCACCTGTGTGGGGGCCACCAGTTGCACTGGTGAGATTGCATGCCAACCAGTTCCAGACCTCCTCCTAGTACTCTGATCCCTGCAACTGGCCCTGCAGCAGCCAGACATCATAGTCTTTAACAAAGAGTCCAGCCATTACCCTGAACTCCAGAATGCCCCAACGCTGTGCCTGGAAGTGTGCACCCTCTCCAACTCATACCATAGTCTCTGCCAAGATCAAATTTCAACAGGTTAGGACTGTATTCCCACCTGCTGCATTGAAATAAGGCTGTTTTCCCACCCTTTACTGCCATTGGGACAATTTTAAAAATGCAGGGCTTCGCTTAAATCAAAGCAAGCACGCTGAGCTCAGCTGAGCACTGTTTAAACTGGCAATGCTTAGCAATGTTTAGAAGTGTGCAAACCAGCTTATCTGGGCTGGGCAATCTTTAAACAGGCATTGCTAAGCAGTGCTAAGCACCACTTAGTAATGCACAAACCAACTAAGCAGTGCTAAAACATTCCTTGTTTAAGTAGTGCTTGGCAAGGCTTAGTTCTGTTTAGCAGAGCTTAGCTGAACTAGCAACACAGGGTTTAAAATTTATTGTCAGAATTTGTATTTGCAAAATCAATGCTTCATAATCTGTATATTTGAATCCTGCACCTACTGCACACAATGTAGTCACTCTAATCATTTGGCTACATGGACATGTAGAGTTCTGCTCTACCTTTATATATACCTCTCTGCTACTTTTAAGCACTGCTAAGTGCCACACAGCACCATGCAACCCCACTCAGCTATGCTTAAGCTTGACCTTTGCATGCATAATTAAATGTATCCAGTTTCTATTTTTAGATGTCTGGCATGTGTCCAATGCTATGCACTGAGCAAAAATAAATAAATAAAATTAAAAAAAAAAGAAAGTAAAATTAACCTTTTTAACAGTGCAGGGAATGTGTCACTCATCTCTGGACACAGTGACAAACTCCCTACACTGATTCAATAACCAGGTTACATGACACTCCCTCGGTAATGCGCATTCGTTAATATGCATGCTGCTCTACCAAGGGGGCTCTGCATACAAGGCCACAATACCTTCCATGTAGGCTTTATTTTATGCTTAAACAGATTTTATTAAATCCCTGAGCATGTTTAAGGAGTGCTTAACACTATGCAGCTCTTGTCAATGTGACAATTTTATTTTCAAATTAAACAAAAAATTTAATTTCATTCCCTGGGATTCACGAACAGCCGATTTCCATGCAGGAACAGTGTAGGAGCTCCTGCATGAAAATGGCCACCAAGCGATCCAGGAAAGTGCTGTTTTCATGTGCATGAGCGGCCTTACACTATTCCTGCATGGAAAGCTGTGCGGGATGCAAATCCCCTCATTTGCTGGCAAAAAACATGCAAATGAGGTGATTTTGCAATCCACAAAGCTGGACGGACTCCATGCAGGAACAGTGTCAAAGCAGAAATGTATTCAGTTAGTAACTGAATACATTTCTGCATCTGAACAAACAGGGGCAGGACAGCTCATGGAAAGCATGTATTACAGTCAAACACACATGCCAGTGGCTAAATATAAGGCCATTGACATTAATAATAGTTTATTTTTTTATAAAATTAAACATTTTTTTGGCCACTCATGACCATTTAAGCTTAGGGCAGTGGTGCACAAATGGGATCGTGCTGAAATAAATAAAAAAAAAAAAAAAGAGAAAAGTCAATTTTAAGATAATTCTGCATTTTGCCATTATAGTCAAAGGCATGCAGAATGTAAACAATACCAGGGACCACTGGTTGTCAAGGGAGAAAGGATCCATTTAAGTGCAGTAACTAATGACTTACACACTGGGGTATGCAAATGAGGGGAGTTATGCTGAATCACAGATTTCCTCAAATTGTCAGCTTGTACCTAACTGTATAGGTGCAGCAATACAACAGTGCAAGTATAAGAGCTGAATGACTTCGTAAGGGGTTGTGTCATGCTTGCTGTAAGCTCAATGGAGCTCTGTGGCTTGTGTTTGCCCTTAGCTAAGCACAGCTAAGGAAGAGGTGTGTCAGATGGGATGGGATGGGAGACAAGCAATTCACCCCAGGGATCACGTCAGTCACCCTGTTAGACAGGAGTCTAGGGAAGTAAACACTGTGGGAAGAAATAGCCAGGGAATTGTTATGGCTAGGCTTGCATAGGCCCTAGGGACGATAGCCTAGTACCAACCTATGAACCTATGATAATGTGCCTGAGCAGTATGTACATAGCCTAAACAGGTATGCATGCTGCTCACTGGGTTTTAAACAAAAAAAAAAGAAAAAAAAAGAGGAAATGGCTGCACTATTTACATTTGAGCACTGGGTATGCATGGCGTACCTCGGGGCTTAAATAGGGAGGAATTGGGAAGGGGAAACAGCAGTAGGAAGGCAATCAAGGAAAACTAGCAGAGCTGGCAGGTAGAATGTATCAGAATCAGCTAATTACACATGCAGCAGCCCAGCACACTAATATAAACTATGCAAACACCCTACAGACTGTTTTTTGCCACAAACTCTACACCACCGGTGTACACAGATGAGGGATTAACTGGCAAAACTAACTAAAAGTGTTAGAGCCTACTGCTTTAATCCATCAATATGTGCTAGAGACTGAGGGTAGTGAGGAGGAGAGTGCTGACAACCGACCCACAGTGAGGAGGAAGAGAAGAGTGTACAAACCCAGGGTAACCTACCAGGGTCTACATGAGTTGGAGACAGTAGAATGTTATAGGATGGACAGGGACATTCTGCAGCAAGTCATTGAGCTGTGCCAACCACACCTTACACACAGAACTAATAGAGGGGAATCCCATCCCAGTGTATACCAAGGTATGTCTATGCTTAAGAATACTAGCCACAGGTACCTTCCAAAGACCAAATGGGGATATCATGGGGGTCTCACAGGCATCAGTATCCCGGCTACTCCACGAGTTACTGGATGTCATGACACAACATGCCGATGAGGTGCTGATCACATGTATGTGTCTCTTCCACCATATAGCAAAATACTCTGAGGTAGTTGGTGCTATAGACTGCATGCACATCCACATCAAAGCACCACCCAATGAGTGGGGCAGGGTCTACATAAACCACAAGGGCTTCCCCTCCATCAGCTTCCAGGTCATGTGCGATGCCCAGGGCATTATCATGAATGTGTGTGCTGGCAGCCTTGGAATCTATCATGACTCTCACATCTGGCAATGCTCACAGCTGTATCAGGAGTTTGCCAGGGAGGGCCATTCCATATAGCCATCTAGTGGGGGAAGTTGGCTATGCACTGCAGCTGTGGCTGATGACACCCATCAGAAATGCGCACACACCCTAACAAGAACACCATAATGAGGCTCATGCACAAACTAGGTTCATTGTAGAGCGTGTGTTTGGGATGCTCAAGTAACGGTTCTGCTGCCCTGACATATCCGATGGAGCCTTGAGTACTCTCCAGCTACATGTACACACATGTTCATGGTATGTGCCATGTTACAGAATATGATCCTGCAGAAACAGCTGCAGCTGGAACAGCACAAGGCACGGCACACAGCCCTCCACCATTGCCAAGGCCAGCACAGGCACAGAGGGACTCAGAAGAGGAATATCCTGAGCCTGCCCCTGTAGGCAGAAGAAGGCATGCACAGTATGCCCAGGCCTTGGCAAAGAGGCAACGCATAGCACACACACACTGACAATTTAGCGACCCAGGGACTGATACCTCTCTCCGACTCGCACATACAGTAAAATGGATGCCAAACATGACACTACATGAGATTTACCATGTATAGGGATTAATATTTGCATCCAACATAGTCAGTCCTCCAGCACTGTCCTCAATACTGGCCCAGCAACAAGGTAAGTCACTCTTCCTATCAGTTACTGAATGGAGTAATATGTTCTCATACTTGTATGTATGATATGGATGCAACCATGCAAGGGAATTGGGTGGCTGAATAGTATAGCAGCAAACAGCTATATGGGACAGCAGGAAATCCATAACAAATACTGGTGTCAACTTACTAGCCAGCAGTACACAAGGTGAAAACTCCCTCTGCAGTACATATGATGGCCCAAAGAACTGTGGGTGTCAATAGGTCACACACATGGATGTCAATGAAAGTCACATATCCACCACCAGCCTCATCCAGCAGGACAGGTGTAGATGACCATGATGAAAAGCTGGGCTAAGGCCCCCAAATGATAGCAATGGTGAACATCCCCCCCACAAGACCTAAACAGACATACTAAAATAAGTCTCGCAGTTGCATTCCAGTTCTGAAGGGTAAGAAGTCTGAAACTGAAATATATGCTATTACGATCTAACATGTGTACTCTACTGATATGCCTCCTGTCTGCATGATAGGTCACAAAACAATATGAAATGGAAGCCAACAGAGTAACCAAAATACCAGTACAGTCATTTCAAATGTTAGAGTCTGCAGGTGTGCCCCCCCACAATCCCATGTAGAAATGCAGTAACAGATGGCCTGCAGCACTCTCAAATGGCCTACAGTCCTCTGGCAAAGGCCCATGCCTCACCCATAGTGCCAATGTACAGAATGTCAGGGGGTCCCAATTAACAACCTAACAGTAAACAGAAAACAAATGCAAGGCCATGTTGACAAATGCCAGTAGCATGCCACCCCATGTCCTACTGCAAGGACTGTGGATCAGGAATACTACTAGGATAAAGGCCCAACTATAGGGATACCTCTGAGATATTGCTTACATAATGTTAGGTGGATGAGAGAATAATGGGGGGGGGGTGTAAAAGAATGGATGTCATAGAGTGTGGAAGTCTGAATCTCTAATGTCTGCCCATACTACTCCTGACTGCAAACCCATGAACGAATAGCCACAAAACCCCTTGAAAACCACATTGTGAAGGTAAACTGACCAGATATATGAGCCCTGGCTTTGGATAACCTGGGTGTATCTGTACAGCTTAGAGATATGGCCCCAGCAGGATATGGCCATTCCGTGAAGTTGTAAAAAGCATAAGGAGGGGGAACCCCAGCCAGCATACTAACAAGGTACTGCACCATTTACACAGAACCAGCAGTCTAGTGTCTGTAGCTACCCCTCCACAATGGCAGGTGTGTGCCAGAATCTGTAGTCTATATGTCTCAGAATATTGGTCTCAGTGTCATTCATCTTGTATTTCCCAGTAAATAACTGTGAGTAAAGAATGATAACTGTCAGTAGTTGATTACATGACACATCACAGTGTAAAACAGTACATATGTGAGAATATCTATGCTACCACTAAACATGTCACACAAGCAGCACAGACAGCAATAGTTACAGCATCCCCTGTGTGTTAAACCCATTGTGTATCCATATTGGCAACCTATCTACAGATATCCTGCAGAAACAGTTTGCTTGGTGTAGCAGTAGCACACAAAACCATGAACTGGAGTCCAACCCTCCCTGGAATTGATGCACACACTCAGTATAGAAGGTCATACTGGGCATGGTCCTACACTTAGAGAAATGAAGCCCATATCTCATAACACAGTGGACTACAGGTATCGGTTATTTTCAGCTGTCTGTGCACACACACCAAATTGTACACCATTGATACTTCACACACACACACACACACACACACACACACACACACACACACACACACACACACACACACACACATTGGATAAGAATACACACATATATCTAATGCCAACATAATATAATATGTCAAACATACACACACACAGAGGCGTGGGGAAGAGAAAGACAGATAGCAACAGACAGAATCCCATTATGAGGCCTGTCCTATCCACTATACATCCCATTGGCCTATATTATATGATGTGCTGATGTCATTCACTGTAGAAATACCTTTGGTTAGCCCTCAGCCCTATAGTGCCAGTGGTGCTTGTGATAACTGTGTAACACTACAGTACAAATAGGTATGCATGTAGCAGTTGTATTCTCAGTCCTGTCAAATGTAAAGTTGTGTGAATATGTGTGTGTTTGTGTGTGTGTGTGTATGTGTGTGTGTGTGTGTGTGTGTGTGTGTGTGTGTGTGTGTGTGTGTGTGTGTGTGTGTGTGTGTGTGTGTGTGTTTCTAGATGAATGTGATTGAGGCCATTCAAACTCACTAAATCTCCCATACCCCTCCTTCATCACTGCTGCTGATGTCACTCACCTTCAAAGATACCTTTGGACAACTCCCCAACATATAAGTGCCATGGTGCTTGCAATAACTGTGGAATACTATAGCGTAGCAAACTAGTTAGGTAGGAGTTCTAATCCTGATCCAGGCAACTGTGTCATTCACACTTACAACACATCCCCTACCCCTCCTTTAGCACTGCTGCTGATGTCACTCACCTTCAGATACCTTTGCACAGCTTTCCAACATGTAAGCTCCATGGCATGTGTGATAAATGTGGAACAATGTAGTAGCAATAACTACATAGATATGGGTTTGGATCTCATCCCGAGCAAGTGTGTGTATGTGTATACATATGTATGTCTGTACCTCAAAGATTTTGGCCCCATTTGCACTCAGTGCCTGACTTTAGCAATCCTGCAGATATCATCCACCTTAGAAGTACCTGTTGGCAACCCTAAAGCATATATGGTCAGTGGTGCATGTGGTAAATGTGTAACCATAATGGTATGAAAAAATAGTTAGATAGAGGTTTGAACCTCACCCCTGGCAAATGTAAATGTGTGTGTAGGGTAAAATATTTTTTGAATATCTCACCCACTACATCACCCAATACCCGTATTTACAAGGGCTGGTGATGTTCCTCACCTTAGAAGTGCCTTGGGACAGCATCCATCTTATAAGCGTGTGAAAAATGTTGTACACTGTAGTAGCTATACATAGCTAGGTAGGGGGTTGAAACTCAGTATTCGCAAATGTGTGTGTGTGTGTGTGTGTGTGTGTGTGTGTGTGTGTGTGTGTGTGTGTGTGTGTGTGTGTGAGAGAGAGATCAGTATCCTGTGTGGGGGTTGGTGTGCTTGTGTAATAACAGGATCCATTGGGGTGGATTTTGCTAAATTATTATGTTGAAGAGCTAGTATATGCCACAATTTCCACATTACAAGGCTAACAGTTATCAGGCACCATAGAGGTTAGTGTCAACAATCCACAGCCCTAAATGTCTAGTGCCATGTGCAATGACTACAGGACAGTATGGATTAGTGAATATAGGAAACCCTTCTATTACACAGAGACCATTCTCCACCCATGTATCATACACAAACACACTTGGTTAGGCAATAGCCACTATATTGGTTGTTCCCCTGCATATTGGCTCACAGATAGTACTCACGGTGTGATTGCAGTGGCTATATGCCTGTTGACCACAACTGTGCCACTGACATCAGAAAGTACTTTTATGTGTTACATCTCCTGACTGAGTGTGTGTTATCCAGCAAGTACAAGGACATGGCACTCTGTTCCATCCCCTCAGTAGGCCAATCAATGTGTACAGTGGCCCTTTTGCCATGTTCCTCACTGAATGCCTGCAACAACTGTAGAGTCGGCAAATGTACCCTACAAAGGGAATACCATGCCTTATACACATGCCCTGTATGGACAGATGCCACTAACTCCACTGAATACCCATATCATACTGTCAATGGAGGTGCAATCATTACCTCAGTTATATAGCCAGGTCTTACCAAATGAGGTCAGGAATGCTACATCAGAAGATACCAATCTGTCCACACAACATGCCCGAGAGACCTCGTGGAAGTCCACACATCAAAGAACATGCATGTGGGACATGTGCACAACCCAGGCACTGTCCATGTTATGGAATATAGATCACATACATGGAAAGCAGTGCACATCACTGGCCACCCACAACAGAAACCTGGATGAGTGGATGGGGAATACAATACCCTCCTGTGGGGACCACTCCAGTGACTAAACTCCTGAGCCACACTGGGGATTATTGTCATGTGCCTGATGCCAGGGTATTTCCTTGGGCTAGCCTTGTAGAGCCTTCAGGGCAATTCACCTACTACGCACCTATGAAGAAATGAACCTATGGATCTCAGTACTGGCAAGTGTGTGTGTGTGTGTGTGTGTGTGTGTGTGTGTGTGTGTGTGTGTGTGTGTGTGTGTGTGTGTGTGTGTGTGTGTGTGTATGTGCATGTGAATAGTAATCCCAGTGTGTTTGGTTGATGAATATCCCCTGTGGCTGTGGCTATTAGCAACTGGGGGTGTGTCCAAACCAGAAAATGTGCCATTCTCCATTCTTCAACAGATGTTGTACATCAGCATGTACCTATGTACAACTCTCAGCCCTATAATTTGTAAGGTATATGCGATCACTGTATTACAGACCGGGGATTACTGTGCACATACTGTACCCTGCCTATGACATGATGGATGTGTCACCACTCTGCCATACCCTGTGGCCTTGCTGCAGGGTCACATCCCGGTGACACACAGAGACCTAGAATGGAAATGGGATACACCCTGTGAAAACACATTCACTCAGCATTTCACTTGTGGGGGGAGAGAGGGGTAAAGCTGGCACTGAATGTGTTGCCAAGACGGTGGCCAATATCTGCTGTCTCAGGATAGGTATTACCTTTGTGCAGTAATTTGCAGCACTTGTTTTTAATGCTGTAGAGGTTGTTTATGTAACTATCAAGGCTGTTGTGACTGCCGTCAGTGTTTGCTGTATCTCTGCTGCCACAGATGCCTGTCGAGGATTCCATGAGGGAATCCAAAGTTGTGTTTGAGGCTAATAAAGGAGTTCAACAGTCATGGAACACCATCTTTCCCTGCAAGTGTTCTCCTTCTGATGTACACTTTAGTAATGGCAGGGGACCATCACATTGTCTTCCAGTGTTTGGAGGACAGTGTCTGGATTCTGTTGGTTCTGGCTAGTACCATGCATTCATGTACCTGTTTGTACAATTTGTATGTGTATGATTCCACAGTCATGCAGCTACATCCCATTGCCATGGGTGCAGTGAAGACATCCACCCTTGTTTTCTTGGCTGCAAAGTCAGCTTTAGAGAGGTTTTGCCAAATGGTTATCTTTGTGGGGGTTGTGGCTGACATGTTGAGTTCCATGTTGATTACAGCCTGTGTGAATCTCACCATGCAGGGATTGACATGAGAGGATGAGCAACGGTCCCATATTTAAGTGGTCAACACAGGTCAAGGTTGTTGCATCCTCTACCAGGGGTCAGTATGAGCTGATCTAGGGCAATGGAAATGATGAATCCCAGAACTTTTGGTCCAATGTACTGGCGATTAGCTATATTCCCCAGGTGATGGAGTGATAGTTGAAGACTCGTATTATGTCATTTTGCATTGGACCATCAGAGATGGCAGGGTGTTGAGGAATGTGCATTGACAGTCTAATGACATAGATGTTGACCCATAGCAGGCTATGGTCTGTATTGCAATATTACCCCAAGACAGCTGTACCAGAAGTATCTCCAATGCATTATAATGGGATACTAGTATGGAGGTGTTCCTATCCATAATTAATATGGAGACAACACCGCCTGTGGAGGTGTGGTGTGGTCCATGTTTGGGGGCTGACAGCTGTGGAATGCATCATAACCTGATACTGCAGGTCTGCTGTCTGCTGCTCTGAATCACCTCTCCATTACATCAGACATGTGTCCTCCACTCCAACAACTGCTATGAGTGACTGCATCCTGACAGTTAGATGTCCACTGCTGAGCAGCATGACCCTCAGATTGCATACATGTGTAGCTGTTATGTCGGTAATAACATTAGGAACACTGCCTAATAAGGCAACATAGGGGTGGCAAGGCACTTAGCCAATACCTGGCAACCCACTGGTGACAGATGTAGGACATCTGTGGCAGATCACTGGGTTCTGTCAATCATGATATCACAAGCAGAGAAGTTCTGGATCCCCAGAGTATGACACATAACATGTAAGCTAATGTTGCTGACAACCATCTGTTGATAGTAACCCAGCATCATTCTGGGTGATAGCGGTACACTGTCCAGGGCTACCTGGACCTTATAATCACCAGCATGGACCACATTATCAAAGAGTTCAATCATGTCTCCTGTCATGTAGTCCAGAGAGGTATGTCCCAAGTCATTCACATCCACATGGATATGGAGTGATACTCGTAGCTGCTGTGGAGTGACATGACTGGCTGTTTCATGTGTTAGATGCTGGCATGTTATTGCTATATGGCTGTTACCTGCTCCATATTCAACTTAGTGAGTGGGATGTGTGTGCCTCAGTATTGAGTTACCCATGATCACGGTATTGTGCAAGGTTGATAGCCTTAGGGGCTTAGGTTGGGGGCACAAGGTGTAGGTTAAATATGTGTTCCTTGGAATGTGCCATGTCACGGTGTCTGAGTGGGTGTCTGCCTTGCTGGTTTGTGCTGCTTAGGTAGATGTCCATTGAGTACCTCTGGGAAGGTGGGTGTGTGGCTTTTTACTCTATGTCATGGCTGTCAAAGTGGGTGTCATGATGAGCTACGTGTTTCATATAGTGTGGTGCAGGTGTTGATCTTATCCTCTTGACTTGCTAGTCCAGTCTTTGCTGGAGAGTGCATATGTCCACATTGGGTGATATATGGGTAACCCTCACAGGTCTGAGTGTTTGGAGTTTAGAGTGGAGGGTTGTCTGTGTACATGCAGTAGTTGCAACAGTGCCCCAGAATGGACAAGTATACCAGGTTAATGGGTGAAAGCACAGATAACCACCATTCAAACTTTCTGGGAGGGGTGGACATAAATAGTAAGTACTAGGGTGATATCTGTGATGAATGAGTTATGCTGACGGCTCACAGTTGTGACACACTTCTTGATACAATAACCTGGTGAATTGCCAAGCCATAATGCCAGATGAAGTGCAAGAAAGAAATAACTAGCATGATGTACAGATGGAACATAAGGCAGACTGTCTGCCACCTGTAATACTTCACCTCAGTTGTGCAGTAATCAGCAGCTTTGGCCATGTGAAAGTTCAGTAAGCTGTGCAGTGCATGCAGCAACTGCGTAACACTATAGTAGACCTAGCTAGATAGGCAGAAGTTCTAACCCCAATACTGGCAAATGTGTGTGTGTGTGTGTGTGTGTGTGTGTGTGTGTGTGTGTGTGTGTGTGTGTGTGTGTGTGTGTGTGTGTGTGTGTGAATCGTGTACTGTCTGGCTCATGCTGTTTTTGACCTGTGTACTACCCTTTACATTTTCCTTCACTCCAATTTAGTAGACCTGTTGATGTCATCCACCTCAGAAGTACCTTTGGTTGAGTGGGGAATGTATAAACTCTAAGGTGCATCTCATAACTGTGTAGCACTATAGTATGAATACCTAGATAAGCAGGAGTTCTAATCCCAATACTGCCAAGTGTGTATGTGTGTGTGTGTGAATCATGTACTGTCTGGCTCATGTCATTTTGACCTGTGTACTACCCTTTACACTTCCCTTTACTCCAATGTAGTAGACCTGTTGATGTCATCCACCTTAGAAGCACCTTTGGAAGATGTGTAATTGTATAAGCTCTGTGGCACATCTCGTACCTGTGTAGCACTATAGTAGAAATACCTAGATAGGCAGGAGTTCTAATCCTAATGCTGGCAACTGTCCATGTGTGTGTGAGGATCATATCATGTGTGGCTTATACCCTTTTGATATGTATACCATACACAGCTGGTGACCACCTCCCACTGCCATTACTTTAAATAGTGTGATAACAGCATATGCCTCACATGCAGTAAGTTAAACCACTGTACAGTCCTCTGTACAGATGTGTCTGGAATACCCATATGTTTAAAACCTATACTTGATCAGAAGTGGTCTGTGTGCCTTAATAATGCCCATGTATGTGACATTATAGTAACATAGGCCACAGTGAGTGTACTGACACATATGGCAGCATGCAATATCATATCTGACTGAAACATTATGCTGATATAACATCTGCCACCTCACAGGTGACCTGCCTTGTAGGTGCAATACATGAGTACAGGTGCTTGGTTTTACAAGTAAACTGTAACTGTTATGGGTCACATTAAAGGCTGGAAGAGGTGTGGACTGTCATACTGTGGTCATAATTAGTATGTAACAAGAACACCTTACATCTTAAGAGGGGTGTGTACAGAATTTATATCCACTGTATACCAGTCATGTGTCACACATGACCTTACCTTAGGCCACTTGTCCAGCACAATTTGTTGGCCTCTGTGCAGACGTCTTTGCCCTGACAAGTTGTGAGGTATGCTACAGGAATGTTGAATTCACATCAGATAGGCCCCAGCAGTGACCACTGTGATGCAATACAGCTAGCCCCAGCACAAGTGAACATGCACAACAAGCAATATAGCTAGTACATAAAGCAATATAGCTATTACTGATGGTTGTGTGCATGGTAAATTGCATGCACTTCACATGCCTGGGGTATTGCAGGCAACAACAGAATAATGTAATACTCACCAGCTTTAAGTTGCTGTTCCATATGCAGACCAGAGGGTCCTAGGTAGTTGCAAGAGAGAGTTATTGTCAGCAGAGGCACATGTGGCCTTGGTATAGGATGGATGCAGAGTGTCTGCACATCTACAGTACTAACCGCAATAATACACAATGTCCTGTCCTCACCATAGATGTGCACCTCTGTGCATTAGAAAACCCCATCCACAACTGCAATTGGACCCGACACATGCATGTAGATACAATACAGATACATGTATGTCTGATAAATTAGTATACTAATCCCCACTGGGCCCTTACCTGCATGCTCTTCATCCAGTGTGTGTGTATGTGTGTGTGTGTGTGTGTGTGTGTGTGTGTGTGTGTGTGTGTGTGTGTGTGTGTGTGTGTGTGTGTGTGTGTGTGTGTGAAACCCACCTCCACAATGCTTCCCTCAGTGTCATGGCTTGTGTGTTTGGCATGTGGCCGAAATGTGGTGCAGAACTCCTCGGTGGGTGTCAGTGGGGGCTGGATGGCTGGGCCCCCACCTGTGGCTAGCCCAGGCATGGGCAAACTATGGTCCAGGGGCCACATTCGGCCTGTTAAACGTTTTGATTCGGCCCACCAAACTTGAAAAAATTTAATAAATTAACCTTGTTAATGTTTTATTTCCCCTGCAATTCTGATGTTTCCTTACTAGATGGCGCACTCTAGATATATTTGTAGATAACCCACCGCCCCTCTATGGGCTAGCCAGTCCCTTGCTACAGCAGCAGCCCATTGATGGGCATGGCATTTGAGGTCAGTGGCCTGATGCTGCACATGCTCATAAACTCTGCTGTGCAGGCCAGCATCATTTACCTTGTGGATCACAGTGTTCCACAGGGCAGTCCTCTCCCACACATCTTCTGCTCTCCATCCACATGACAGGGCATAATGTCCAATCACATATTTAGTGATGATGTCTGTTTCCCCAACAGAGAATGCTGGTAGGCGAGCACTCTGCATGTTACCTGGAAGACATTAACAGGAAAAGGTCACAGGACCTCATACGGTTGTCAAAATGCACATCAACAGTGGATATAACTTGCAAAAAATCCAGACTACACCAGAACCCTCCAAGCTATCATGGCTATAGCAGCTTGCATTACACGCCTGTCCATGAGCTATCTTATTCCCACCAATGGACACTTGATTGCATAATCCTCTATCCTCCATTCATTTATGTGTAGAGGGTTGACAGTGGTCATCTTCCATGTGGATGGTGTGTCTATGGTGGCAGGTCTGTGTTTGACTGTGGTGTGTGATGGAGCTCTGAGCACATGCCTGACTTTATGTAGGAGGCTGATACCGATGCTATTATGCCCCATGGAGATATGCTGTTGTTGCCATCAGCAGGCAATATGTACATGTTCACCATTGGTGAGGGGAGGAGTGTGGTTTATGTGCATATCTCCATGTACAACTAGGGTGGACAGGCTGGCGATGTTCCCACCTAACCTGTGTGATGCTGGTTGCCTATATCCATGGCATGTCTGTATGAGGTGTTCTTTATCACCAGATACAGGGTGAATTGTGTTGTTTCATCTAAGACTTACAACATATGTGGAGACACGGTTGCAATTGTCCTTGGTAATGTGGATATGTCTGATTCATAGTCATAGTCAGCCTTACAGGATGTCACCTGTGAACTTACCTGCTTGCTCAGATATAGGTGGACTTGCTTCAAGGTTGTTGCCTGCACCTATGTGTCCCTGTACCGCCAATGTAGCAACCTATTATGTGGTTTGTGTGTTGCTGCTGTCCACCAAAAGGGATTACTCTACCTTGGTGCAGACTAGATATACAGGTCAGGTACTGCTGTGTTCATATAGCTACAGTGGATATAAAGGGAGCACACACCTGATACACTGCCTGGTATTTGCGCAATTGGAACATGACACCACAATAACTAATTTCATATCAATTCCCACCTGTAGTGTGACCTATAGCCTGTAAAATTAAATTGAAAACATAACAATCGGGTCTGTAAATCATATGGAAATATTACTCAGTACAATAAGCCAGTTGAATGAGTGTGCACACCCTTAAACTGATATGCTGTGTATGCACTTTTTAAGGTTGTTGCAGCATTCATCCATCTTGGTCTGGACTCTAACATCATGGCACATCTTCACATGGCAGTAGTTTGCCATGTTCCTAGAAACACCTTTGATTGTATTTCAATGGAATTGTACTGGTTAGGGGTCACATAATGCCGAGAAACGTTATGAAATGATCTTCTGTGGTCTGATTGTCATACAGCACATATAACTGGCAGTCTAACAGGGATGTGTGCACTTGTGATATCCACTGTATATAGGTGTGGCTATAGCTGGTAGTGGTAGGCATGGACAGAAGGTCATAACACAGGTGGACAATTCTCTGATTAGTAGCTGAATATCATGCCTACTCAAGTACTCATATCAGTGTTAGGGCACTGCAACAACCAATAGCTGTACACATTTCTGTCTGTTGTATGCGCTGACACTGACATTACATGCATGTGCAACATGCACAACCTATGTACCTGAATGCTAGAAACCCATGTTATTTATGTTTGTGCCTTCCAGAGGAACATAACAATACATATATGTGCTCAGGAGATACCTGGTATACATTTCTGTTGTATGTTAGTATGGCACACTTTAGTTACATTCTTGCTCCTCAGTCATACTTCTCAATCTGTTACAGCAGTACATCTGGACAATGGCACACATAAATGGGTGTTAAAAGGCACATCAGTATTGATACTGTATTAATATAGCTGCACCATACATTAGTAAGTTGATTGCACAGTAGGGTTGGACATCACCGTGATTACCTGGAAGTTGTCCAACAGTCATAAGCAAGCTATTATGTTACAATGCCATTGCTCACAGATCTGCCAGTGGTTTGGCTGACATAACACAGGTATATGTGTATGTGACTACAGATATCGGTCACAAATGTGCTTATTGTCCAGCAGAACACTGTACAGTTGAATGTTATTAATTAACTATATCACATACAGTTCAACACACATGTCTGGAACAGT
The DNA here is from genome assembly GCF_019279795.1 of Protopterus annectens. Classification (NCBI taxonomy): domain Eukaryota; kingdom Metazoa; phylum Chordata; order Ceratodontiformes; family Protopteridae; genus Protopterus; species Protopterus annectens. The sequence continues at coordinate 535,931,238 of NC_056735.1, forward strand.
ACTGTACTATGCATATGCCCTCTATAGGTGTCTTAGCTTTACAAGGCAAACATGTGTCATAGTCATAATCACAGGTAACATGGATATGACGAGTGGAATTGGAGGCTGTGTATTCAATTTTGTAATTAGGTATGTGTATTCAATTATGTAATTAGGTGTTAATTGCTTCTTGTGATTAAGACATGTATTTCTGGTAATGTTTACTCCTTGAAGGCTTTGGCGAAGACATCAGAGTATAATAAATGTGTGAATTACTGGCTGGTTGTATTTTTCTTTGTTATGTTCAGACATTTTATTTGTTTTACAAAGAAATTGTTGTATGTCTGGCCATTGTGTATGGCCTGTCATGATTTTGTAGCAGTGTACTGTTCACTTATTTATTTGGACTATAGGACTGTGGGGAGGGGGGGCAGATGTAAGTGTCATGGCTGCTTTTATACCTAACTGTACATGCTGCCCCAGTTGTGGGTGGTCTATCAGCAGCATATGTTTGTATGGGCATTTTGGGACATGAATGCATACATATATATATATATATGTATATATATATATATATATATATATATATATATATATATATATGTGTGTGTGTGTGTGTGTGTGTGTGTGTGTGTATATATTTGTATACATATATATATATATATATATATATATATATATATATATATCTTTTTGTACACATATATGGATCTCCCTACATATCTCACTCTCTATGTATGTTTCTATATATATATATATATATATATATATTGTTAGAAAAATGTGTATTTGAATATATGAGAAATGCTAGCTTAAAAGCAAAGTAGTATATAATGCATTGTATTCTATTAATCATATAGTAGAAAGGATTAATTCATGTTTAAATATAAAGTAGTTTTGAAACTGCAGTGTGGCTTGAAGCAAAGCTGACCTTTGACCCTGGCAGATGCCAGCTTAGCAAGTTTTAATGTTTATGCTTTTCACAAGTGATTATCTGCTGGGTCAGGAAATTAAATGTGTGAAATAATGAAATCTTCTGCTCTTTCCTGCTGGGATGATTTGGCCTTGTATATGTATTACTGAGATAGCACGCAGCTGTGTGAGAAAGTGTAACAGAGAACAAAGATGCATATTAAAAGACTGAATCTGCTATTGTATTCGAACTGATATGAAACCTTGAAGAAGTAACTTTACAGAGAGACATTATGTCTGACCAGGTGGATAGCAAGGCCATATTATAACCAGAGGAAAACTTTTTTAAAATATACAGCATCAGCAGATTTAATGAATAGAGGACTGTAAGCTAAAGTGCTGTAGATGCCCTGTGACATACCACGTCAGTAAGGTGGGCACAGCTTGAATGTTAAACCTATATAAAATTGTGTGCTTCCTGTTTCATGTCAGACAAAATTCTGTACTTGTACGTTTTTTGCCTCCTGGTGTACACTAGTAAACTTTTGAATCTGAACCTCCTGTGTATTGAATTCTTGATTTTATTTAACAGTTTGGTCCTTCTTAGCCGGAATTCCCTCGGACAGCTGCAGATCAGAGTCTACCGCTGGTCGAATACTGCGCAGGAGAAGTTACCGAAACGGTTCTTCTTGGGTGAAAAGACCTCTGACTGAATTGTCGTTTAAAGAGGCTGGCCACTTTCTGATCTGTGGCCAAAGAGCAGATATTGGACAGTTCAATACTGGAGGCTCAGGTAGGAAGAATTTACCTTTTTTCTGTTTTAGATCAGGGACTAGGTTACAGTATATTGTTGTCAAGATTTGTTTTGCAGATCAGGGACAAAATGAAGTACTGTATATTTGGTCATAGATCAGGGTAACAGAATAAGGTAGGCAGTTATTCTAGATACACTGCGAACAGGAACTGAGAATTTGATATCACGTGATAAAAAAAAAAAAAAAGGGTTACGTAACATTTTCTTTGCCATGGGTAATCAGTGCACTAAAACATCACGAGATTCGCCCCTAACCAAAGACGTAAAATACATGCAATCACAACGTTCCGATAACGTTAGGTATTATACGAAATGGGTTAACAAATATGAATTTGATGGTAAACTAGATGAAACTTCACTAGATAAACTCCTTAAACAGCTTAAATCCGATGCGGGAGGTCAGGCAAAAAAGCAACGCCAATTAGGCATTCCTCAGGCACACACGTGGATTGAGGAAGCAAATCGTAGAGAACAGAAGCTTAAAAATTCAAAAACATTATTTTTAGACAAAGAGGATAATAACTTGGAAATAGCAACAGCTCCTCCTCCCTTGCCCTCTCCCTTACCCTTTTCAGGATATGAAGCGAGTGGACAAGCTGGTCCGCCTCAACGTTATCCTGAAGTTTCAGCAAGACTACAACCATTTGTTAGAGATCCTATTGAGACTAGGTCCCAAACACGTAAAACACATAGGGACACAGAATCATATCAAATAGAGAGAAACCTACAGGATGAGAGTGAGGAAGAAATATGCCCACTTATAGAAGTTCCAAATCCTCAGGCAGGACAGGAAGGGCAAAACCCAACACTCTTAGTATATAGACCATGGACACCGGAAGATATCTGGAAGACTACTGAAGGAATCCCTCATCCGAAAGTTAATTTTACGAAATTTTTAGAAGATTTACAAGGCATGAGGTTGAGTTACCACTTGAATGGGGAAGAAGTTGAAAAAGTAGTAAGACAAATTATAGGTCCAGATTGGCACATGATTTGTGGCATCTGGAATCCTCGTAATGCAGAGCTTAGACCACTCCCACATAGTGACGCAGAGTTAGACAACAGAGTGAAAGGTCTAACAGACCGAATCTCTGAGAAATGAAAACCTAGAGCAGACTGGACTTGCGTTAATCAATGCATACAACAGGAAAATGAGACAATAGATGCGTACTATGCAAGATTATTAGAGTGTTTTAATAATCATAGCAGTATGTCGGTTCCTGAGAACCAAACGAATGATTCCCCGTATGAACAACAATTGAAAAATGCATTTTTGAAAGGTTGCATTGCACCTATTAGTAGCTTCATTAGAAAGCATATGATAGACCATCGAACAGGGAGGCTACAAGCCTTACTTGAATATGCTAGACATGCTGAAAGACATTTTAATAGTAAAAAGAAAAAGAAGGCACAAGTCTTCACTGCTGAAGACGGAGCTGAAGTATTTGTGTTACAGTCACGTAAAAAGTGCAAGAAGAATGCCCAGGAAAACAAACAGTCTGACAAACGATCAGAAGATTTTGAAGAGAGAAAAAAGAGAGGTGAATGCTTCAAGTGTGGGAAAAGGGGACATCTAGCAAGGGATTGTAAGCAAAACAAAAAGGTAATTACAGAAGATAAGGGAGATGAGGACTGACTATATGACAGTGAAGATACATCATGTGAAAGTCAGAAATCATCAGGAAAAGTTAATAAACAGAAAACAAATGTAAATGTGATAGAAAGACTAGAGGAAGTGCAAGTAGATATGGAGGATGAAGAAAGTGAAATTTTGGACTTAGCATTATTAAGTTTAGAGCTCTACTTAGCAGATACGAAACCGGAAGTTACACTTCTGATGGAGGGAAGGGAAGTCAAATTCCTGTGTGACTCAGGAGCGTCACGGACTTTGATACACCCCTCCAAGTTACCGGAACATTCTGAATCACCTGATTATATACTAGTGAAAGCAGCAAACAGACAGCTATATAAGGAACCACTTTCCTATGATATAGCAATAACTGACCCTGTTTCAGGTATGACCCAGAGAAGTAAAATTGTTGTTTCTGCAAAGTGTCCAGTGAACCTATTGGGCAGGGACCTTATGCAGATATTTGGCATAGCAGTAGTTCCAACTGTACAACGTATGGAGGCACAGAGACAAATGGATACATTTGTAGTGCGATCGGAGGGTGAAACTTTTTACTGGTACAGCCAGGACCTAGTCACGACTGGTCAAGGGGCAGTAACCGAGGAACTGATGAATGTAGCCATCAGTAAAGCCCCCTCCCTTGACACTGATCAACAACATTTGTTACACTGTACTCTAAACTACTGTACTACACCAGGACCTGATAGTGACTATGAGCAAGAATTGTTCCGAAATCGAGCGACTAGATTAGTATTGCGTACTTTGTACTGGGATACTGAGGGGAACAGTGTAGTTAGCTGTTCATTACCTCAAGAATTCCTTGCATTATATAGATCAAATTGATTACCACATGTCAGCTTAACAAAGAACAAAAGTGTCAAATGGGCAGACTTAGGAGAAAAAGTAACAAGATGGGAGAAACAGGCTGATTCAGAACTATCAGAACAAGGGATACAAAAACAAAAAGTGAATTGGTTGACACAGACACATCCAGCTGTACACTTGCAATCTAGCGAGGACAGCTGATTAGCGTTCTTATTAGAAGAAGAAAAGGCCTTATGTGAAATTCCAACAACTCTTTGGTCAACAGGCAAGTCAGATGTAGGACTTATTCGGACAGCAGGACCAGTTACAATTACCCCAAAGTCAGCTTTTAGACCACAGAAAAGACAATACCCTTTGAGAAAGGATGCAGAAATAGGAATTAAGCCTATAATAGCAGCATTACTCAAAGAAGGAGTACTGGTAGAATCTCCTGATTCACCATGTAATACACCCCTATTTCTTGTTAAAAAAGCAAACGGGGAATGGTGGATGGTACAAGATTTACAAGCTGTAAATAATGCAGTAATACCTAGAGCACCTACGGTGCCAGACCCACATACTTTGTTAAACGATTTAGAACCGCAACAGAAGTATTTCTCTGTGGTAGATATTAGCAATGCTTTCTTTTCAATACCTATACATCCTGATAGTCAATATAGGTTTGCATTTACATTTCAGGGTAAAAGGTATACGTATACTCGACTACCACAGGGATATTGTGAGAGCCCAACAATATTTGCACAAGAAATGGCTAGCAACCTGGCAGGGTTTACCCCACCGGGAGGTAGTCAAATTCTACTTTATGTAGATGACATCTTGCTAGCAGCCCCCACCCAGCAACAGTGCAGGAAGGATATTGTAGCATTATTGAAATTTTTAGCAACACAAGGACACAAAGTAAACAAAAGTAAGTTACAACTTTGGAGAAAACAAGTTAGATACTTGGGATATGTAATATCCAATGAAGGTAGAATATTGGATGAGGAAAGAAAAACAGCAATCTTGCAAGCACCCAAACCAACAACCAAGAAGGAAATGATGACTTTCTTGGGTACAACTAATTTCTGTCAGAGCTGGATACCAAATTATGCTTTGGAATCTGCTCCACTGACTGACTTGATATATAAGACACCGATGGCAGCACAAGATATCTTACAATGGACAACCAAAGCAGAAACGGCTTTCTGCAGGTTGAAGCAGTTGATAGCTTCTTCATTAGTTTTAGGACTTCCGAATTATCACAAACGGTTCTTTCAGACCGTAGAATGTAAGCAAGGATATATGACATCAGTATTGACACAGCAACATGGGGATAAGCAACGCCCCATAGCCTATTATTCATCGCAGTTAGATCCAGTGGCGATCTTTGCCTCAGTGTGTACAAGCAGTAGTTGCAGCTGCAATGGCAGTACAGGCTTTGGCCTCAGTGGTGTTATTCCACCCTCTCACATTGAGAGTGCCTCATGCAGTTGCAATAATTTTACTGCAAGAAAAAGTGGCATACCTTTCTCCTGCTAGACACCTTTCGTGTATGACTATACTGCTGATCCAACCTCATATGACTATTGAATGATGTACGACATTAAATCCATCAACATTACTTCCAACTCCTGCGGAGGGCACACCACACAGCTGCCTTCAGGAAATTGAACAGTTAGCTTTACCTAGACAAGATCTCACAGATATGCCCTTGGACAATGCCGAGGTGACATATTCCGTAGACGGCTCATGCAGAAGGGGTCCTACAGGAAAGAATCTGGTAGGGTATGCAGTGGTTACAGACACTGAAATTTTAGAAGCTCAATCCTTACCACACAACTTATCTGCACAAGCAGCAGAATGGATAGCTTTGATGAGGGCATGTACTTTAACGAAAAACAAGTGTGTAAACATATATACTGATAGTCAGTATGCTTTTTCTACAGTACATGTATTTTCACAGCAATGGAAAAATAGAGGAATGATAACATCTAGTGGAAAACCTATTAATCATGCACAATTTATTCTGGAGTTATTAGAACCTATTCAGTTACCTACCAAAGTAGCTATTTGTAAATGTGTAGCTCATATGAAACAGCAGGATAAGATTTCAAAAGGCAATGCATGAGATGATGCAGCTGCAAAGCAAGCAGCCTCAGACTCAGAAACTTTACTTTTGAATGAGGAATTACAACCCTCTGAGATTTCATATTTAAACATGTTAAAAACAATGCAGACGCTTACTACAAAAGCAGAAAAACAAAAATGGGTAAAACGAGGTGCAATTCTTGAGAATGGACTGTACATTTCCAAAGAGAGAAAAACGATATTGCCATCTAATTTATTTAGATATGCAGCTTTCTTGAGCCATGGGCAGTGCCATGTCTCAAAAGGGGGGATGGTACAGTTAGTAAACCGAATATTCCAAACATATGGATTCACAAATTATACACAAAAATTTTGTGCAGCTTGTCATACTTGTAACAAGCACCATGCACAAGGGGCATTTAAAACCAAGCAAGGAAGTTTTCCTATACCACCATATCCATTCCATACTATTTGTATGGATTTCATAGAATTGAATAAGTCTGAAGGGAAAAAGTTTTGTTTAGTTATTGTAGACATGTTTTCTAAATGGGTAGAAGCTTTTCCAACCAAAAACCCGGATGCAACAACAGTGACGAAAGCCCTGATAAAAGAGATAATCCCTAGATTTGGCATTCTGGAAAGGATTTATAGGGACAACGGCACTCATTTCGTGAATCAGACAATCCAGCAACTTGGGAGATTTTTTGGTATCTCCTTAAAGAACCATTGTGCCTACCACCCACAGTCAGCAGGACTGGTGGAAAGGTACAATGGTACCCTCAAAAATAAGCTTTGGAAGCTAGTAGAGGAGACCCAAAAGAATTGGATATACTGTCTGCCTTTGGCACTGCTGAGTATGAGAACGGTTCCAAATGTAAAGGGTTTGACTCCCTTTGAAATGTTTTTTGGGAGAGCATATTATGTGCCTCAGTGGAAAGCTCTCATGCCTGCAGAGAAGAGGCTGACAGTTCATTAGCTAGTTATATGAGGAAACTGTTAACAAATAAATCTATTTTGCAGTTTAATTCTTTTTCAGATAAGGAACAGACCAGACTGGTGGAAGCAGTCTTGGCTTCTGGGACATTTGTGTGGCTGAACGTGACGAAAAGGAAGAATTGGGCGAGTCCAAAGTTGGAGGGATCGTACCAGGTTCTGTTGGCAACGCCTACTGCAGTTAGAGTGGCCGAGAGGATGTCCTGGGTTTATTTGATACATTATAAACCGGTAAAGAACTTTCAACTTGATGAAAACCTTGTGACTGATATACAACCAGACCGAGATGGCCAAAAACAAAGCAAATAGAAATTTAGATCAACCCCAGAGATGTTGCATAATCATATTGTTGAGTGTACATTTATTGACTGTAATTGTGACAATTTTCCTCTTGTTGTGGTTTATCCTACACACAAACACACAAGTGAAAGTGGGAAGGCGTGATGAAAGATCTATAGACTGGCATCCAAACTTTAACACGTACCTAGCCATGAAACGTGTATATGCAGAGACTATGAATATTTCAAATTGCTGGGTTTGTACAGCTATACCAACAGCATATGGAGGACTGATAATGTCCGCTGTCCCTTTGGGGATAAATAAGACTTGGGAGAATGTACTCTTCGATACAGGAACTATGAGATCACAGGACAAAATAGCTTTATTTTTACCTGTCACATAAAAAGGAGTTGTATGTTTTTATAAAAATGATACCCTCCAGGTGGGCTGGAGCAATTGTAATATAGCCATATCTTACCGATGTTATATTAAGAATAGTAATGGCAATACTTTTTGCAATACTAATTATGACTCATATTTGAACTCATTGAAAACAACCATGAATGACATTCGCAAAAATCCAGCTTTGCTTAAACAATTGTCAGTTATAGATCAGAAAATGTTTCATGCAGGGCTGATGCGTATTAGTACTAAAGTAAAAAACGGTTATTTTATTTGTGGGAAAAAGGCATATAAATGGTTACCTGAGAATTGGTCCAGCAGTTGTTTTTTGGGTTATTTGGTTCCAGCTATAAGACATACTGCAGAATTACCTTTGGGTAAGATACGAAACGTGAGAGAAGCAGCTGGAAAACCTGAAGGTCCAGTTGAAAAACCTGTAAATCCAGTCGGAAAGATCGAAGCTGGCTGGAGAGATCATAATGCCGTGAAAGACAAAAGCAAATTGACTCATATGGACTTGAGTGACAGTGTTATATCCTGGGCAGGAATATTCCAAGCTTATGGTGCAGTCAAATCGATCTGAGAACTGAGGAAGTTGTCGAAACTTCTCGAAGTAATGAGTAATGCAACTTTTTCTGCCCTAGAACTGGTAACTGATGAACTGAATGCAATGAGAACTGTTGTGCTACAAAATCGAATGGCTCTTGACTTTACCATAGCGGCGAGAGGTGGTACGTGCGCGCTTATCAAAGAAGAATGCTGTGCGTACATACCAGATAACAGGCATGAAATTAATAACCACCTAGAGGTAATTCAGCAAGTATCAGCCATGACTGAACCAGGCCCAAACCCACTGACGGACTTTTTCCAGAAACTATTTGCAGGGTGGGGTTCCATCCTAATGAATATTCTGATTGCCATTTGTGTGGGTATACTCCTAATAGGAGCATGTGTTTGCTGTGGAATTCCCTGCATGAAAAGATTAATCAAAGATTGTATTGATGTAACTGTTACTGAAACTTTGTACCAAGATATTGAGATTGAAAGATTAATCTCAGATGACATTTTTTCTGAAGTATAGATTGAATAACTCACCTAGCTGAAAATCCTAAGTGGAAAAAGTTGGGAGATGAAATGACACTATGCATACTTCAAAATAGAATAAAAAGTATTAATAGGGGGGAAAATGTTAGAAAAATGTGTATTTGAATATCTGAGAAATGCTAGCTTAAAAGCAAAGTAGTATATAATGCATTTTATTCTATTAATCATATAGTAGAAAGGATTAATTCATGTTTAAATATAAAGTAGTTTTGAAACTGCAGTGTGGCTTGAAGCAAAGCTGAACTTTGACCCTGGCAGATGCCAGCTTAGCAAGTTTTAATGTTTATGCTTTTCACAAGTGATTATCTGCTGGGTCAGGAAATTAAATGTGTGAAATAATGAAATCTTCTGCTCTTTCCTGCTGGGATGATTTGGCCTTGTATATGTATTACTGAGATAGCACACAGCTGTGTGAGAAAGTGTAACAGAGAACAAAGATGCATATTAAAAGACTGAATCTGCTATTGTATTCGAACTGATATGAAACCTTGAAGAAGTAACTTTACAGAGAGACATTATGTCTGACCAGGTGGATAGCAAGGCCATATTGTAACCAGAGGAAAACTTTTTTAAAATATACAGCATCAGCAGATTTAATGAATAGAGGACTGTAAGCTAAAGTGATGTAGATGCCCTGTGACATACCACGTCAGTAACGTGGGCACAGCTTGAATGTTAAACCTATATAAAATTGTGTGCTTCTTGTTTCATGTCAGACAAAATTCTGTACTTGTACGTTTTTTGCCTGCTGGTGAACACTAGTAAACTTTTGAATCTGAACCTATTGTGTATTGAATTCTTGATTTTATTTAACATATATATATATATATATATATATATATATATATATATATATGTGTGTGTGTGTGTGTGTGTGTGTGTGTGTGTGTGTGTGTGTGTGTGTGTGTGTGTGTGTGTGTCTGTGTGTGTGTATATATATTTATATATATATATATATATATATATATATATATATATATATATATATATATATATATATATATCTTTTTGTACACATATATGGATCTCCCTACATATCTCACTCTCTTTCTATGTTTGTTTCTATATGTGTATATATATATATATATATATATATATATATATATATATATTTATATATAAATATTTATCCTTCCTAATTGCACACTTGTCTTTCCCTATTGTAAACTGACTGTAAAAAAGGGTATGTTTGACAAAATATCCTCAAACAATGCAGCTGAGGTGGTTTACTAGTGAACTGCCTAGGCTATAATGTGCAGGGTCCTGGGTTCAAGACCTGCAAGGGCTGTTTATTTTGCTGCTAGGCAGGACATGGACTGTTGGATATAGAGTGATTAAGGCAGTGTTGAGCAGCTTTGATTGTGTTTCTGCGGGTTTGCTGGACGGTAATCATTGCTAATGTAAGCTTAAATGACTAGGCGCTTACACCATGTAGGTTTCACTTACCAGTGCACAAATCTGCTTAACGTTTACATTTAAGCAATACTTACACCTGCTAAGCATAGCTTAGCATTGGTAACCCGAGATAACATTCTAGTCTGATAAAATAGAAGGGTAATGACATCTTTAATAAGTGTATTTAATTCCCTGTACATACCATGCTTCTATGTGCTGTCATTACAGTAGCAAGGGGTGTGAGTATACTGTATGGGACACCTGGGTATACATCGGTAGTACCACAAGCTTTTCTCTTTTGATTTCTTTCATACATGGGTAGTATCCCAAGTTATATGCAGTCACACTTGCAAGTTACACCAGCTACAGTGCACTGGTTGACAGAAATAGTTTAACACATATGGAATCATTATGTCAGTACTTTTAACAGTGTTTTTCAAGTAAGAGTAGATTGCAGTACTGGGACCATACACCCCTGTATGCAAAGCTGGACTATGCGTACTGAGTATCTTGTTCTTGGTGCTTGAGCTATATGTTTATATGTATCTCCTACTGGATATTGATCTGATATGTTGATATTAACTGTGATTTTGGACAAGTCATTGAGGACTGCTGTCATGTAGTAATGGCATACCTTTCAGTTTCAGATGTGTATCTTTCAAAACTTTCTTTCTAATGCATAACCTGTTGGCTATCTACTTTCTGTTTGTCCTCTGTACAGATGTGCAGATGTCAGGTATTGCTACAGCCATACCACTATGTAGGTGCCCACATTGTATTGTGCTGTGGGCCTGGGCACTGCTGCTAGTTCTGACATATGGGACATTCCTTAATGTGGGCCTTGCCCCATTTCCTTTCCTGTGTGAGGGACATTACAGAAGTGGTGGCCTACAGATTCACATACTGTGGGTGGCAATACATCACAGGACAGGACACATGGAGACAGTCAACCCACATGGGGGAGATATCCCCAAATTTGTGAACAGATTCAATGTAATCAGTCCCATTATGCATATGGTGGATTGATAGATTGACAGGGTTTGTGTGGACATGCATTTAGTGTGTGATGTCACGACTCACAGTTATATGTCTCTGACATACCTCTCCACTGGCATGCTGTCCACAGACTGGCCACATGTCTGCCTGTTATGTTTTGCATGCTCACCAGACAGTTGGTCCTTGGTAAATCGATTGTGGAGTCTAGGGAATGCAGTCAGTAAAAACTCACATCTATTGGTATTACCAACATCATATTCCTCATAAAGAATGTTACAACAATCCCAGTGACATCTGCAACTGTCTCAATGTATGACAGCAGTATGTCCATTCTACCGCTGTGTTTTTGCCTCTGTTCCCACCTAGTGATATAGGGGTTGATGCCAAGCTTAGTGAGTGGGATATTTTATAACAGGATTTGGCCAGATCAATGTAGGCTGTATGTGTCACCTTGCCTTCATTCACAGCTCAGGTGACTGACGCCAAGCAGTTTACCAGGTTGAATGAGCAGGTATGACCTACCCTTCACAAAAGTAAACCGTGTGGGATCCTGAGTCTGCACATTTCCATATCCCTGTTTATTAGGTGCATGATTATGCATTCCATAGCTGCACATAACAGACTTGACATGCAGTTGGGGGCGGAATTTCTCAGGGTCTGTAGTTACACCTCATATGTGGAGAGTGGTGACTGTAGCAATGCACAATTCAGTAGGGATAAAGCCTGAGGTGAGGCTGTGCTTGAACAGGGCACACAGTTATGGTGCCAGGTCACTCTGTAGTTCATGTAGAACACAGCCAGGGATATTGTCAGGTCCCATAGAAGCTGTATCCTTGGCCTTGGAGAGTGGTGTTTTAACCTGTGCTGCAGTAATACTGGGTGCCTGGCGGTGTACTTGTATTGTGTTTGGTCCTTTGGGGGGGAGTGAGGGGTAATGTTTGCACTCAAGATGCCAGTCAGTACATTGGCATTATTTGTTGTCACACTCTGGGAGGTACCATTGTCTAGTAGCTCAGAACACTTCTTGGTATTGCCATGGAGATTCTTTACATAACTGTATGAGGCCTTGTGGTTGTCTTTACTATGTGCTCCAATTCTGTTCTCACAGCTAACTTTATAGTATTTGATGAGGGTTCTCAACTATTCATTGAGGCTGATAAGGGTTTGTTTCTCGTCTTTGGACTTCACCTTGTTCCATATCTGTTCCCTCCTTCTGTTGTACAGTTTTTTTATGGCCGGGGACCACTAGATCAGCTTCCTTTTTTTGGAGGTGAGGGTCCTGGTTGTATTGGGTAAGGCAGTATCCATGCATTTGTGTGTGTGTTCATAGTGCATTGTTGTTTGATTCAGCTGTCATGCAACTATTCTCCATTTGCATGGCTGCCATGAGGTTAGCCACCTCTGATTTTATGTGGCCACAGTTAGTATTGGAAAGGCTTTTCATGGTAGTTATCTGTGCAGTGGGGGTAGAAGGGCTGTGGATTTCCAAACATCATTACTTTGTGTTCATATATAAGAATGGATGTGTTGACTATTGGTGTAGAGGAACAGTCACCCATGTTAGGAAGGGCCAGGTTGATGTGTTGAGCATGGTACATATGTAGCTTTCCCACATAATGGTAGGGTAGTTGAAGTCAACCAGTATGATAGTGTTAGGTCGGGCACTAATATTCTCCAGGGTGTTTATGGACATGGAGTGCGAGTCTTGGCACATGTATGTTGACCTATAGCAGACTACAACCTGAGCCACTGTTGTACCCAATGTCAGCTACACCTGCAGGATCTGTAATGCATAATGTTGGTCTACCACTCTGGAGTTGTGTGCATCTTTCACGAATACGAAAATACCACCACCATTGGAGCTTCAGTCCATGTTCTGCAGCCAAAAGTTGTGGAATTAATTATAGGGTGGTACTGCAGGGGTGCTTCTTGCTGACTTTAACTAGATCTCTGTTACAGCACAGGTGTCATTATTCCCCATTTTAAGGAATACTTCCAGTGAGTGAATTTCCAGGTAAGAATTCCAGTGTGCAGCAGCATGACCCTCTGATTGCATGTCTTTGCAGCTGTCATATATTTCTGTATATTTATTTGTATATATATATATATATATATATATATATATATATATATATATATATATGTATTTATTGATCTTTCTATATATATGTATGTATGCATATATGTGGATATGAATGAGGATGTATCTCTCTCTCTCTCTCTCTCTCTATATATATATATATATATATATATATATATATATATATATATATATATATATATATATATGTGTGTATCATCTATATATTTGTCCATAAATATGCATTTCCATACATATATACATATATATATATATATATATATATATATATATATATATATATATATATTGATATATAGACTACCTGACTGATTCTACAGACTCCTTTCCCTACTGTTGGATGGCTGATATGCTTGGAATGTCATCACTATTTTGTAGGGCTCAGATGGTGTAATGGTACATTGCTTTGATCATAGTTTACAAGCCCGTGGGTCCAGGATCTGGCAGGCCTTACTATTTTATTGCAGTTCTGCTGTGGAGGAAGGGATCAGAGCAATAATTACAAGAGGTCCCTAGTTTGGGCCCCTTCATCCCCATTTACACAACCTTTGGTCAGATTTGTTGCATTAAGGGGATTAGAGTGTAGTTCCAATGTTCGACTGCACTACACACACACACACACACACACACACACATATATATATATATATATATATATATATATATATATATATATATATATATATATATATATATATATATATATATATATGGGTCTACTATACATGTTCAAAATGTTAGAAAGCCAAAACCCATATGGCCGAGACCATATGTTCGACTCCTAAAATTTCGAACATGTAAAATAAAATTAGACAACATAAACCTAATATTTAAATGCTAGCGGGGGGGCTATGCACAAAAGAAAAAAGGAGTGATAGGAATGTGGTGAAAATGGGGGGCACAAAGAAGGAAAGACAATAGGGAAAGTAGCTAAGGATGTGCAGGATGGGTATAGGAAAGGTCCATAGCTGTCCATTTCTTCTACAGCAACAGCTGTGCATATATACTAAATTTGGAGGTATATTTGGACACTCAATCCCCTGAGAAAGAGGAGAGGACAACAATAATGTGATGTGAAGCCAGTTAGACCAGATTACATGTGTCCAGTGGACACGTGTGTGAAATGGCCTGTTATCTATGGGGCACATTTTTTTTTTGGGAACAGATTGCCCTTTTTTTTAAGGTGATAGTGGAATGTTGGGGAAGGATAGTAAGTATATTTGGGGAGGTAGGTTGTGTAGTAAGACAGACAAGATAGCATTCAGAGGTGGTATATGACACATGTTGGGGGTAAACACCTTGGACAGGGAGGGGTGTTTTGAAATCAGAAGCCCATGAACCCCCAAATGAAAACAGTGGGATTGAGGTCCCCACCCATGGGCAGTCACCACTGCACCTTCATGGCCCTAGAGGTGGCTGTGTTGGGGTGCTGAGCAGAAGGGGAAGACTGACCCTCTAATTATGCCACATGGCTCTCAAGGTAGTGTAGCAGATCTACAAACTCCTTTCGGAGCTCACTACGCACCAATCACTGGACCTGGCTTCTGGTGATTGTATCCTGTCCATGGTTGCTCCCAGGGGGGGGACGAGCCCCATCCCCTGAGGCGGTTCCACCCAAAGGTGGTGCAGGACTAGGGGGTGAGGAGGTCCCAGGGTGGGTCCCAGATATGCTGAATCTTGGTGTCACAGCCAGATGAGGTGGGAGAGGTGTGGTCCACTAGGACCAGCCCTCCCAAATGTGATATGGTGTTGCAGTTTTAGAACATATGTGGGTTAGTAATAGTCAACACAATCCAGGATTAGTTATAACAGCATGCATAGATATTCCCATTAACCCAAAACAACAGATTTGGAACAGTTGCATAGCAAACAGAACACATGCATATATGGAGCTACAGTGGCCATTACAATAGCATGCAGGTTACATTGATAGCAACAGCTCACCAATGATAGTATTTCAACATGGAACATTAATAGAAACACATTTCAATATTTGTTGAGCAATAGAACATATGTCTTAAAAGTAGATTTGGTGTAAAACATATCCATTGATTTGTGTGTTTAGATTATTGTTACAGATATGGTGGGGGGATGTCAATTAACAACTGGTATATCCTTGCAGTACTGACAACTTTAATGATCATTGCTCTAATCATTACTCTACAGGTATCATTACAATACCCTATGGTCTTGGTTTCGGCAGTGGTATGTTTGTACACAGTGTATAATTCAACCGTCTTATAGCTACTTTCTACTTCTCTTATCTGGAGGACCTGTGGGGGAATGTTTAACACTACTTGACTGTTTCTACGCATATTTCCAAAATCCTAGTTAAAATTATGCATACAGCTTACTACCACTTCCGGGATTCAAACCATGGCTGTGTCCGCTAAAAATACAACAATTTGTGTTTCATCAGAGTGAGCTATTAAGAAACTGATGTGTCTTCCATCAGTGTTTTCTGTCTAAGTCTCTTTTGGTTATACAATCTGACATGTAATCACAACATTTTTATACAGACATTCCTAAACATGTCTTTTATGTAGCACAGTGTGGGAAACAGTGGTTAACACAACATTACTATTCAGCTATCAGATCTTGGTGAATGCAACATGTCAAGCCATACAGTACCAGAGTAAACACAACCAGTCCAGGATTTAGAACTTTATTGCCAGGCAGTTAGTTTTATTTAAATATGACCTATATGGGACTATTACTGTCATATTGTCTGGTTTATTCAGTACAAACCATACATATTTTCTATAGTGCCAGGTGAAATTCTACTCCTTTATATTTATTTGGTATGACTACTACAAGTAGGATTTCTACTCACCAGCCTCACAACGCAGCCTTTGCAACCTACTGGCATGGGCATCCTGATTCGCAGCCCACTAAGCTGGAGCTGTGATGAAAACAGAGAAACATTTAGGCATACCTATCCATCACATACACAGGCTAGATTTTTGGTAAAGAGTTATTGCTATGAATACTTACACACTGCTGGGACATCACCCCCTTGTCTTGCTTCTTGGACCCAGTGTTCCAAGAGCTCCCTCTTCCTCCATTTCAAGTCGGCATAGTAGTGCTGGACCTGCTCAACAGTTCAAGGGATACCACTGGCACTGGTGAGATCACATACAAGACTTTCCCAGGCTTCCGCTTTATATTGGGAGCCCTGGTACTGGTCCAGCAACAGTTAACGTCATTTTTTTTTACCAGGAGTCCTACCATAACCATGGAATCCTGTATGCCCAAGTGCTGAACCCAAAAGTGTATGCCCTCTCCAACACCTGCCATACTGCCTACAGTGGAGAGCTACAACCAGTTATGAGCTATATTCCTGCCTGTTGGGTTTAAATACTGTCAATTTCCCACCCTCTGCTGTGATTGGACGGTTTTGAATATGCTGAGATAAGCTAAGCTACTGGCAAACCTGCTTAGCTAAGGTTGGCAGTGCTTAAAGGGGCAGGTTCAGCACTGCTTACCAATGGGCAAATCCACTTAGCTGAGCTACTCATTGCTTAGTATTTATATGTAAACAATGCCTACTCCTGGTCAGCATAGCTGTGCAATGGTTAGCATTGCTTATGTTTTATTTTATTGGACTACCACCTGTATGGGATTGATTCATTATTCATTACATAATATAAATTTGTTTACCTTCCCTGACATCCCCCAATGTGCTGCAATTACATTTATTCTTGTGTGACTATACTGTATGGGGCACTTGTGCTTATATGGGGGTTTCACTACTTTATTACACAGACACCTCACATCTGGGCCTAATACACTGCTCTGGTTGAGAAATATAAGTTACTTCCTACATAAATATACAAATAAATTAGAATTCTAATGTTTACACATACAAAATGGAAATGGCTTTGGTGAGGCTCGAACCACGAATAACTACATGCAAGGTGTACGCTTTAATTGCTAAACTATTGCACTTATACTTATGCTGGATATCTATTGCTATTTAACTTATTCTGCCATTTCAGCTAGGCTAAGCATAGCTAAGCAGCAGACACACCCACGCAGCTACACTTAAACTTTATTGCATATGTAAAAAAAATGTATTTGTTGTGTTTTTTATTTTGTCCCCTTCAGAATATCCATGCTAATGCTAAACCTGTTATTCTATCAACTTTCTGGGTTTGTAGGGACAATTGTCCCTCATGGCTTTGTCCAGATTTCTTACTCTGATAGGTTGGGAGGTGTGCATCATGTACTTCATACCCTGCTTAAAATTCATGCTAATGCTAAACCTGTTATTCTATCAACTTTCTGGCTTTGTAGGGACGATTGTCCCTTATGGCTTTGTCCAGATTTCTTACCCTGATGGGTTGGGGGTGTTGCAAGCATTCTCACTCTATTTAAATTGCAGTATAGCAATTCTGGTATGCATGGGGCATATGTATTGTGAGAACACTGCTCTCAGACACACTCCCTGCACTCGTATCCAGAACTGTATCCATATTACAGCATGGCAGCATGCTTTCATGAATATGCATGGCACATTGCCGTGCTACATGGGAACGGTCCCTTCTATGCAGGAATAAGGTATTCCTGCATGGAAGTTTACTGAATTAGGGGAATTATAAAATGGTATGAGTGCTAGGGACTTAAACTTAGGTCCTACTAATCTTTAGGCTGTGACTCTACCCATTTAGTTACTTGGATAATATGTAAACTAGTATACCTTTATATATGCTACTAAGCTACCTGTTAGAGTTGCTAAGCACTGCGTTGCGCCACGCAAATGGGCTTAAACAAAACCAGACATAAATAATTAATTGCATTCGATTTCTATTTTTAGATGTCTGCCAGGTGTCAATAGTGTATGTTTAAGCACGGTTCGGTTCTGCTGTGCTCCACACCGCACCATGCAAACGAAAATTAAAAATTAAAAAAATATATATATATATATATATATATATATATATATATATATATATATATATATATATATATCAAATGATTAATTAAATCCGGTTTCTATTTTTAAATGTCTAGCAGGTGTCAGCTGTATATATTTAAGCACAGCTTGGCACTGCTGCACTTCGCACTGCACTAAAAAAATATATTGGATAATTAAAACACAAGATATTAATGTACAGCACATTTCAACAGTAGCAGGGTCCATTACAGGGAGTCTATCCCTGTACGTAACATCTGACCAGGAATTCCCTGGACAATCCATAATTACAGGATAACCTCTATACTTCTGCCTGCACGGATTCAATATCCCTGTTACTATGCTCTCCCTTGGCAGTAAGCCATGATTAATATGCATGGCATGCTGCCAAGGGTGAACCATGGCCATTTACATGGGTACATTCTGTGTATGCTCTACATGGAACCTACACAAATCTATAAAGTCTCTATCGGTAGATGGACTGACTTTTTGCCACTACAGTTGATGAAGCAATGAAGAAATCCAGGTGCTGTAATGCTTCTTTGCACACGAGCACAATACAAAGCAGAATTCATAAAAATCACAAACAGATAATCTGCTTTTTTACCTTTATGGCACTTTTTTCATTGTTGTGGTGTTGGCTTGCTCTACCACTTTGTTGTACTTTCAGTGGCCAGCTCTCATTACAGAAGGTTTATAGCAAATTTTATTATGATCAGTCCTGGCTGATGATCGATTCAGTAGTCTGATGTTTTTACACCAGCTTCTTCAGCTGTTGATGCTGTACAGTAGGGAAGTCATATTTCTTGTCAATGGATAGTTGACACTCAGAATGTCAGATGTAAAAGACTAACGATGACCTGTCATACAAGCTACAGTCAGAGATGAGAAAGGAGGCAAGTGTTTCATTTTCCTCACATTTGCCTCTGCAGATTTTGTACAATCTCAGGCTTGGTGTAGATAAATTGCAGCAGTATAGTGGCTTGCCCACATGTTAAATTATTTATAATGGCAGGGTAACCAGACTTACAACATACTGCTGTTTCTGTTGTAGTTTAATATATCCAAGCAGTTACACTGTCTGAGTTATTTCAATTCTATTATAACATAGCTAGAAAAAAGTTTTTGCTTCTCACGAACTGTTGTGCCTAGGATCAATGCACAGCTCTAAAACAGAGCAAGCAATGTTCAGCTTATATATTCTTTTTTGATAGCAGCAGATGTTATTTCCTAGTGTCTTTGTGGTTTGCATGACTGATTTTTGTTCCATGTCATCTTTGCGTCAGTTGAAGTGTCTGTGTTGTATTTCTTTCATTTCTGCATCTGAAGACTCACAAAAAAGTTCCTGTTAAAATATCAAATATCGCTTTGTATGTTTCACTCAGTCATAACAGGATGCCATTTTACTGTATCAGTTTAAGCCTAAGCCCACAACCACATGTCTTCATAAACAAACTGAACTAGATGTTCTTCTTTCTGTGAACCAATTCTAAACCACATATATTCACAGATAAGCTAAATTAAGCGTGTTTCATATTTCTTTAGAAATTTCTCTAGCAGATGTCTGACTGGGATAGCTTATTGCTAAGGATGTCATACTTTCCGTATTTATTTTTAACTTTGCAGTTCAAGACTTGCATTTCTGCTTTTTGGAAAGAAACATTTATTTCAAACCTTGTATCAAGTTAAACCTTGCTTTAGAAGAAAATATTTCCTTGGCCTTATAACAAACATTTCTTATTTCACTATTACTTTGGGGAAAAATATTTTACTTTATATAATATCTATCACCACATGCAAAAAAATATATTTGCTACCTTGGGAGTATCAGGGTTTAGATGTTTTATGTTTCAATAAACATGCATTGATTAAATGAGATGTGACTACTCATTTTGGACCCACGATGTGGGTATTACCTTTCTAACTCCCTGAATTAAAAGAACATGTATGGTTGAGAAGATTTTATTCATCTGTGAATAAGAGATAGTTATGCATTTCTTTTATATATATATATATATATATATATATATATATATATATATATATATATATATATATATATATATATATATATATATATATATATATATATATATATATATATATATATATATATTTTTTTTTTTTTTTCCCCTTCTCACTTTTTAGGAGGGTAATTTAGAAGTTGGTCAGAAATGACTAGTGTTGATGTTTGTGTTTTATTATTTTTTATTATTATTATTTTGTGCTAATATGCTTAATAAAGTGCATGATGAGCTCTGGTAAAATGTTTCTTCCTCATTGGGCTCATGATCTGACTGAGATCTTCAATATGTATTTCTTAGCAAGACAAGTATACATATATATATATATATATATATATATATATATATATATATATATATATATATATATATATATATATATATATATTTATATATATACACACACACACATATATATACATATATATATATATATATATATATATATATATATATATATATATATATATCTACATATATAGATATATATATGTGTGTGCCTGCAGGAGTATTGTAATCCAATAATATATTCAAGCCATGAGAACTGATATCACCCTTATTAGTAGAGACCATTAAATGTGGGTACTCCTAATATCCTTATTTTTATGTTTATGATTTTGATTGCCTAAAATTTTGCTAAGGAACTAGTGATTGTAAGCAAATCACTTGCGAAAATGTTTCACTTGTATACGTTCTGAAAATGTAATTTTGTACCTATACGCTCTAAGAGATAATGAATGCTTTAAAATCAAGTAAATGAAACACTTACATAACCAGATTCATTAGCAGCTAGACTAAGTATACACAAAGTGTACACAATCTATATTCAAGAAAATCCCTACCACATTTTTTGTGTTTTTAGTCACTCAGAAAGATTACACTAAGTGCACATGCAGTGTACACTTTGTGGTAACCTTTATGAATCCCTCTCAATATGTAAGGCCACAAGAAAATCAGTAGGAAAACAAAAATTAGGAGGAAGAAGGTGTGAGTTATGCGTGTCTTGTCTATTCACTGAGAACTGTACACACTTATTTGCTAGGTACTGTAACAAATACAATAGCAAAACAATAGGTAGTAGCTCTATAAAGAAAATGTCAGCTGCTGTGAAGTAGTAGATATTTGCAGAGGAAATAAGTCAGTGCAAAGTGGAAAGCTGAGGTGATGTTATATTTCAGAGGACTAGGCCAGCTGCAGTCATAAGAAGGTACTTTGGGGTAGAGGATTAAAGCCTTGAATATAACCCAAGTAACTTGATTATTGGCTTTGGAACTGAAGGACCTTGCTAGAGACAGACATAAATAAGGAGGCATAGTCTGGAGAGGGGTGGGCAGCGCATTTTCAGAGTGCAGATTCTGGGTAGAATCTCTAGTGGAGACCAATGATTACTGGAATGCTTACCTTTTAAGGGCCAGAACAATTTTGAAGATTCTCTCACAAAAATTTGGAGAAACACCCATTACATGCTATCATTTGGAAGCATCATGGACATGAGCAGAAGGAATTATTAAGTCCCTAAGAAACATCTCCTGATTCCCTGAAATGAATAACAGTACCACCTTGCTCTCTGCTTTTGTCTCGAAGGAGGAATAAATGGTCTAAAGGTCTCTCACATCTGAGAGAATAAACAGTCCAATCAAATGAAGCAGGTGGGTGGTTTTATTGTCTAGCAGAAGACCAGGTGTAGCAATTATATCTTTAATACTATTCCCATTATCCAACTAGATGTACTGACTAACTACACTGATTATGTTTAACTTGACAATTTAAACAAGAAGCACTAGCAACTAAAAAGTGCAAATAAAGTCATTTAGAAAGGTTAGCCCATATGCTGACTGTTGCACAGATAGTTTGTTTTTATGACAACAGCAAATTGTTGTAAAACCTATGCATTTAAGTAGTAACTAACACTGTGATGGCTTCATTAATGACAATTGCTTCACTGATAATTTAGCAGCAGACAGTACCAAGAGAATGTCTAACAGGAAAGTCTACAATGTTATTAACAATACAGTCAGCATTCCAAGCAGTTTTAGTTAGATCTGATCCCTGAGAGATATGATCAAATCTCAAGAATATGTTAACTACTGGAAAAAACATGAATCTTTATAGTCCATTTTGGTTCACTGAATTCAACCATGCAACCTATTTTAACAGATTATATTTTCCATCACTTTCCTATGTGAGTGGGAGATGTTTATAAGATTTTAAGCTACTCTTCCATAATTAGCCTGCCATAGTTTACATATGCACCCAGTCATAAATCAACAGCTGCACAGAGGCTCTTTAGGAAGCTGATGTAAAAGCTTTACAGTCCTCAAAAATTGGTGTAAATTATTTATTGTTTTTAAAAGGTTTATCGCATTGGAAGCACATGTTCCATTTTGAATTGAAATTGCTCCATCAGAGAGCACTAACCAATATGTCAGCAGTATGACTTAATATTAAGATTATTTTAATATGCACATCACACTTTTATGCTTGAAGCATTCCAAAATGCCAAAAGCAGAGACTTTACCTAAGCAACTACAGTAAATAATGTATTTCTCATGATCTTATTAGCCGTAAAAAGCACAGCTTGTATCACTATATCCTGTTCATTACAAAAATGACCGAAGTAGCTGTGTGTGTGTGTGTGTGTGTGTGTGTGTGTGTGTGTGTGTGTGTGTGTGTGTGTGTGTGTGTGTGTGTGTGTGTGTGTGTGTGTGTGTGTGTGTGTGTGTGTGTTGTGTATGTGCGTGTGTGCACGCGTGTGTGTGTTTTTCTCTGTAAGAATATATGAGCATGTATGTGCATGAACAACTACCTCTTCCAGCATGTCCTCAACTAAGTTCTGAAACCAATATTCTGTAAAGCTTTCCAGGCTGCCATGTGCTGGGGTGCCTGCAGGACCACTGTCATTCCCCAAACGTGTGAGGACATCTCTGGAAGGGTAGAGAGTGAGTTATCCCTAACCTGGAACATATATGACTTGGTCAGTCCAAAGGAATTTGTAGCTGTGGAAAAATGAACATAAGTGGGAGAGAAATAAAATAATAAAAGACAAAGGAATTCCTAAATAAAATAACAAAAACAGAGAAAAATAGTGGGAGGTGAAATAAAAGAAAAGATACATTCAATACAATCATACATCAAGTTACACAGTATACATTTTTTTGATTTAAAACACTTCTCTTTATGTAAATTTTTACTGAAATAAAAGAGAACAAGCGGTGTCTTTATTCAAACTTTTATTAAAAAGTGTATGGGATAGGCTTACGCAAACCTTGGAATGATAGAGAGTGTTTCTACACTCTTTTGGGATGAAATTTTATGGGAAGAAGTTATGCTTACTTGGCAGGACAGTGTTTGATATCAAGTAATGGAGGGATTTTACATGCAGTACACAAACACACTGATCACATTTTTTTCCCTAAAATGCATTAGTCTGAAATAATGCATTAAGATCATCTGTCATAAATAATTTCAACTTATAAAATCAATGATTAGCCTAAATACTGCACTTATATCAGTTTCACTTGCAGTAAAGCACTATATGCAATCTATCCCTTCAGTTACAAATATATATCAGCAATCTATAGATTTTAATGACATTACTTTTTTACTTGTATACTAAAATCTGCCACAACCGTGCTTAAAGTAATGTAATCAGTGCCGTGTAATCCTTCATTTAATATAATCTATCAGTAATTCATTAAATTCAGTAATAAAATCAGTTACATAAGTATTGCAATTATACACTGAAATCTGTCTCTCCCTTGCCTGCAATAATATACTGAATGTGCTGTATAGTTTCAGATAATTCTGTATGACTTACTATTAATTATTTCTCCATATACGTATATATATTGATATTTATTGCTGGAATCAGTTAAACACACAATTAGTATACCCTAATTTATTCAAGTTATAGGAGACCTGTACCTCAGCTGCAATGAGAAGAAATTATTCAATTCTTGTTTACCTGTATTTTACATTTTTTGCAGCAATTTACATTTAAGTATGACATTATTATTTCTATGGCGGTATATTAATTGCCTTGTTTGCTTAACCATGCAGTTGCTCAAACATAGGGGCAAACTACATAGAAAAAAATGGAAAGTGTGGGAACATTATATGTAGAGCAGGAACATGGTTTAAGAGGCAGGATTTGAATAAGCCATATAATGATTAATTGGCAATAACTGGATGGTTTATAAGTGATGCATAATGTTTACAACCACAGTTGTTTCAATGATGCTTGTGATGTAGACTGTTTGGAACTAAATAAAATTACATCATTTTGTATGTTTTTAATTTTATAAATGTAAGATTGCCTTTGTCATATGTGTAATAAATAAGTTTAATAAATATTTTTGGAAAAAAAGATAAAATGTGTCTGAATTATCCTAATTTGCTATCTTCCATTTGTTGTCTTTAATAAACAAAAGCAGATAGCTTTGGTGGAATTTTTTGTAATATTTATGTCCTTCATGCAGCCATTTCCGAATTTGGTTAAGCATGAATGTGCAGAGACACAGAACAATGCTGCAAGCTACAGACGTTTTCATTTGTAAGCTGTGTTCAAAGTGAAAGCTTGATAGTTTTCATTCTGAACAATTCTGAGCATATAATTTGATTATTTAAAAATGCATGCGGAAGTAATACAATGTTAATAATATTGTTTATTTTTCAGAAAAGTATATACTGGACATTCACTTCATAATGCAGCAACCCCTTCTACCCTTCATCCCAACATCTAATCTAACTAGGGAGGAGTACCTAAATGACTTAGCCATGTTATATGTGCAGTTACAGTTCTAAAAATAAATGACTCCCATTCAACTAATGCACTGCTAAATATATCATGGCCTAGAGAAATTGAAAACATGTAATTTCAGTATTAATCAAGGTAAAGCAATAATAAATAAAAGTATGGAAATCTGACATTTTCTTTTTTTTTCTTTCTTTCTGTCTAAAGGGAATGAAAAGTAGTTGTTAGACTACTTACTCATATGTATACCTATGCTTTTCAGCATATATATGCAGGTTCTTATTTTAACAATATATATCTTACATTTCCATTTGTGCAGACAGTTATTACCTCATAAGCATTACATACGTCTATGATGCTGTACTTCTATATATAGACATTCATGCTTCCTTTAACATTATTATTATTATTATTATAACAGTATAGCTATATTTCTGAATGAAACATTTTTTTTCTTACAAAACATCTTCAATAATGCAATGTCCTGAAATAATTTACCCATGTAAAATATGCCTCACTCAAAAAAAAAAAAAATACTTACTTTAGAATGCTAGGCTTCTTACCTCTATACTCTTCTTCAGATCATATTATCTCTGATGGCTTTGCTGGTTGGAGTGAGTGATCCCTGTTAGTCTCCAGTGCTCAGCCAACTCCTGCTAGATATTGATTTTTTTTCCAATCAGTGCCTTTAGTGCATGCCACAATCTTTTCCAGGTATGACTACATCAAAAAATAGAGTATGATTTATGTCTCCTTACCAGACTAGCTTGAAGCATGGCCTTGTGCCTTAACAGATGCTGCTATGACTAGAAGTGCCAGTACCAGAATGAAAAGTATGAGCTGGGCAATTGTTTAATCGTTTAAGGTTTTAGAACCATTCCTTCTGGCATGTGACAATACCTTAAACAAACCCAGAAAATCAGCAGGGACATTACAGCAGGAGCTGTTATTGCTGGCAAGTTTGGTTTAACCAAAAATCCTTTCTCACAGCCATGCTTTTTAAAGAAAAATATTAACATTTAAATTATA
Source organism: Protopterus annectens (assembly GCF_019279795.1). Taxonomy (NCBI): domain Eukaryota; kingdom Metazoa; phylum Chordata; order Ceratodontiformes; family Protopteridae; genus Protopterus; species Protopterus annectens. The sequence goes on from NC_056735.1 coordinate 535,957,456, forward strand.
TTGTGCATAAGAAATGCAAAAATCATTCCCATTATGAAACAGTTATAATTGCAAGTGATACTGCACATTGGTTTAGATATCTTTGTGGAAGTAGGTAGAAGTGATAAGGTATGCTGGAGGAGTGAAGATGGGCAGAGATTACAGTATATTACTGTGCTAAGTATAATGCAGCTGAAACTGTACATTAACATAGTTTAAGAAGAGGGCAAATTATATGGTAGGACATGCTAGAGGCAAGACAAGGCAGAATTCAATTGCCTTTACTGGTCCTGGCGGTGGGATGAGGTCTTCAACAATTATTCAGTTAACACCAAACAAGTATGACACAGATGATGATGGCACTGGAATAATCAGAGGTGGTGTGGATGTTGGCAGTTGCCAGTGGCTCATGAAGGTTTGGTTTAAAAACAGTAACATGTATTTATATAATGAATTGTAAGCTGACAACAAATGATTACATTAAACAAATAAAAATTACTAGTATTAGATGGCCTTCTACCTGAAATTAGAACAGCAATAAAGGTTGTATGCATGGTAAGTAACACTAACACCCTTAATAAGCAGTAAATAGCAGATGTTATTTCATCATCAGTAATGTTTTCAAATATTGTTTTACAGTATCAGCATCAGAAAGAAACAGTCCCACCATACCGATGAATTTGGAGGACATCAACAGCAGAATAACTGTAGGTGAAAATGATGATTAAATCATGTTATATTTTATGACGCAACCTGTGGAAAATGGCACACAGTCTTCAAGTTTAATGGCATGAACTTATACCCCACAACACGTTAATTATTGTGCAGGAGGTGATAGTGCATCATAAAGTTAAGCAGATGCTGATACTGCAATCAGACTTTCAGAGGAGGGACAGCTGTGCACCTCTATACCAGTATCTCTAAACTCAGACAAGCACTTTGATGATGATGGCAGGAATTCAGAGGTAACAGTGTTCACAATGACACATTTACAAAAGGGGAAGCAGGTGCAGACATTTGCTAAAGCTATCACAGGATACAAGAAAGGTATTGGCTGCTGAGCAGCAAATGTGCCATAACATTGTTAGTGGACAGAACACTGCTACAGAAAGTCAGCTGGAAGTGGTCAGAGCCTCCAGAGTATGTGTGAGGATTTCCAGCAGTACCTCAAAATGGTAAAACGTAGGGATAATGCCATCAAGGCACTAATGCATAGTATAACATCAATCATCTGTGGCTTCTTCCATTTGTGCACTAGTTAGGACTTACCATATTCAAGTAGGAGTCACTTTTGGAAGGGGAAAAGGATGGGATATGTCAGGACCCATGGGGCAGATCTCATGAGAATCCAAGTCCTCTTCAGGAAAGTAATGTAACTAATCATTGAGGACAGTCACAACAGATTACACGCAGAACATATCAAAATTCATCTACTCCTACTAGAACCTATTATTTGAGATTCAAATCACATTCACAAACACTGCCAGATCAGTGTCTGCAGGGTCACCTGCATCAGTTAGGTCACCACCTTAAGCCAACTCCTTATACAGCTCTCATGGAGCAGTTAATTTTCCTGTCAATCAGATGTCCAAATAATCACCTAGCAACCAGGAACATTCTAATGACATCACCTACTGTTCAGCTGATTCTCCACAGTACTTTAGAATCTCCCTCTCAAACATGCACAATTACAAATGTATCAAAACATTGACATATTCTTTAAGCAGTCTGTTTAAACAGGGAAATGCTCAACATTTAAACGTATTGACATTTTTTTACAAATAGACATGCTGGCATACAATGCAAGTTAATATGATAATATACACAAATCTACTGTCAGACATGCTAACACAGATGACAGTGTTTTCATTTTCTTCATTCTCCCCTATCGTGCTTTTTTAGGTAATGGCAAATTGAAAGTATTTCCAACATAGCAAATCAAAACAAAGAAAATCTAAAGGAGTTACTGCTCATTGCTATGTGTAAACAAGGAACTGTAGTCCCTATTAGCTCTCCTTACCCTAGAGAATGCTGACATTTGTGAAGTCACTAAGACATGGTTTAATGCTGTTGAGAACACATTTGCCTTGCAAGGCTATAATGCCTTCCGCACAATTAGATCATCTACTACACAGGAACTAAAGGTGGGTGTGTGTCAATTTACATCAAAAATAAATATACCCCAAAGCTGGACAAACAGGACAATTTATTTGAGCTTCTCCATGTTCAAATCACTGTAGGCAAAATCACATATGACTTCCTTGCAATCTATAAGTTCCCTTCTATGAGCCAGGAAACTCATATCATGTATTTAAGCTTACTGAAAACACTCACCATCCAACGGAATAACATATTCATGGGTGACTATAATTACAACGCTATTACACGGGAATCATATACAACACCAAACATGCAGGCACAGAGATTCTTGGATTTTGTAAACAACAAACTCCCTGGACCAGATTATCAATATGCTGACCATGGGCAGAAACATAGTAGATCTAATACTGCAGAAAAGTAAAGTGGTGTAGGTAAACTGGTCTCCCAACACAACAACAACACAAAATGAAAAAAAAATAAGAGATACCAGACCATGGCTAATAAAATCATCAAACAATTTAATCCAAGTACAAAATTGAGCGCTTTCGCAGCCAAAGCTGCTTCATCAGACAATACAATACATCATTTCCCCATTTCTTATACAAAGCTCCAACCAATCACAACAATTCCCAGTAAAAATCATTTCACTTGTGCATATTAACTCTTTCACTCATAAAAGCATTTACAACTAAAACTTGTTCAAAATCAGAAAAAAATGAATGAAAACACATTTTATAACTACACATAGTTAAAAAGCATAATATCTAAAACAGTTAATTATCTAATTAATGGTTTATTCAGCAGAACAGATTTAATACTGATTTTGTCATTTAAACCTTTGTCCATATTTGCATGCATCCTGATGATCTATTCTAATTCCTTTGTCTCAACTCTGTTCCTGATTGTCCCTCCTCTATTATCTATCAAGACTTTCTCTATCACCATGAACTTGAAGGTATGTGAGGCTCCCATATCCATAGTATCCATAGTATGCTAGAGCATTAGTGTCCACCTTTCTGTATATATCATATGCATGCTCTCTGACCCTGTCCTGTAATCTGTGTGTGGTCATTCCTACATAAAAGGAGGATCAAAGGGTGCAGTATGCCAGTTGCACTATATTGGTGGTATTGCAATCAGCTAAAAGCTTGAAGTGCAATGTCTTAACGTGTGTCAGGATGCCTGAATGTCTCCGTCCTATCAATATAATGACAGTAATTGCATGAATTGCAGGGAAATGTACCCAAGATCTGTGATATATTGTACTACTTCCAGACCCATTTCTAGGGACACATAAGAGTCTTTTCAAGGATTTCTTATTTTTATATGCATGTTTCCCCCCACTATATTACTAACTCGAGCATCTGAACAAAGTATGTTCCAATTCTTAGAAAACATATCCTGTAGTAATTTAATATTATTAGCATAGGTTACTGTAATACTCAGGGGATTATGTTTAGGAACCCTCTCTTCACTTATTTCATAAGAATTTGAAAAGTATGGTTGACATTTATTTCTTCTTAGTGTGGCCATATTACGTGTCACTTGCTCAATTTCTCCTTTGTTATAGCCCCTATCTAAAAACTTATTTTCTAGGTGTTGCAATTCTGTAGAGAATATACTGCCATCTGCCATTAATCTAGATGCCCTTTGTGCTTGTCCCTTAACCACATTTTTAAAAACACGTTTAGGGTGCATGCTCTTTCTATAGACATAAGTGTTCCTGTAACATTCCTTACGGTAGATCTCTGTATGATATTCACCTGTATCTTTCCTCTTTATAGACACCCAGAAATTCATTGAATCTATTAGAACTCTTAGCAGTAAATTTCAAAAATTGTGTGCTGCTATTAATATCTTGCAGAAATATCTCAAGGTTGGACGCACCTCCCTCCCAAAGAAGGAAGAGGTCGTCTACAAACCTCTGATAAAAAAACAACATTCCTGGACCAAGCTTCTATGAGAACAAGCTGTAGTTCCCATTTAGCCATAACTAGGTTGGCACAGCTATTGGCGCAAGAAGTGCCCATAGCTATGCCATCCAGCTGTCTATATATGGAATTTTCAAACATGAAAACATTATTTTCTAGAATTATTTCCACCAAAAAACATAAGAGATCTATGGTTTGAGCATCATACAATCCATCTTGCTCAAGATACTGTTGTAATAACAGAATACCAATCTCATTGGGAATCATCATAAAAAGTGACTGCACATCAAGGGAAACCATCAAATAATCCTTAGTAGGTGGATGATCTTTAATGTGCTTGTGCAAATCCCACAAAAAGTGCTTGGCATCTTTAAGGATGTTACTATTCTTAACTAACACAGATTTTAAGTGATGTTCTACAAAAATGGATAGGGGCTCAGTGAACCATCCATGGCTTCTACAATAGGCCTCATCGGAGGATTACTGGGATGTTTGTGTACTTTGGGTAATCCCTGAATAAGGGAATAGCTGACTCATCTACAAAAAATATTTATACAAATCCATGGTGATTTGTCAACACTGCATGCATTCAAATAAGTTATTTCTTACTCTAGAAATACATTGCTCAACTTGTTCAGGTTAACTTATTTGAATGCATGCAGTGTAAAAAGACCCTTGTGGTCGTTAGCCTTTTAAACACCTATGAACCTATGAACCATGTAGTGTATTACACATGGTGGGTGCATCACCAATGTCTCTGAACAACATTCTACATCAGTCTTTTTAATCCTAGCCATGCATCACAAATCTCTGACAAGTTCTGATACCCTTAATAAGTGCAAGAATGGGCCTAGGAGATGAACCATTTACAGGTTACTTGTGTCCATTTGAGACATAGGTGCCAAACCTGGGATTAATTTCTGGTTTCCCATCCAACTGTCCAAGTTGCACTTGATTTGGGTAAGGGAGGAACTCTGCTTCACATGTAACGGGAGCCTGTGCCATTAACAAGGTAGTCTCTGGGATACATGCCTATCTAACCAGCAGGTCCTATTTAAATCACAGGCAAGGTTTAAGTCTTTAGAATGGGTAATTCTGGTGCTGTTTGTTTTGTAGATATGCAGGAGGTGCATCAGAGTGGGGTCTGATAATGCCCTGTATGCCAAGCATAGATCTCCCCTCTAAAGTCTTTAGGGGACAGAATACATGAATAGGGCCTTGAAGCAGACTGCATTGGACATTTTACTTACTCCATGTATTCTTTTTGTGACAACCTCTGTGGACATTCCAATTGTTGGATATGCCTGGTTAGGTACATACCAAATGGGGCATAGTACTCAATGATAGGTCTGATAAATTCTGAATACAGTGGTACAATGACTTCATTGGCATTAAATGCCATACCTTTGTTTATAAGTTGACAACATAGATTGATTTATTCACCACTATAGACACTCAGTAGAAGGCTAGGTTACTATCTTTGTGTGTCCCCAATTCCCTGACTACTGGGTCAAACCTAGTGATAGTAGGGGGAGTTATATTTTATGATATTTCCTGAGGGAAGGTTGAGCAGGAGAAAGGAGTAAAGTTGGAATGGAATTTATCAGCCAGGAGGTTCGATATAACTTCTGTTTTAGTATGGGTGGCTCCATTTATAATAACCTCTGTACATAACTGAGTATTGCCTTTGAGGTTGTAGACATAGCTAAATAATGCTTTGCGTTGTCCTTGGCCTGGGAAGCCAAACCTACCTCAAATTTGGCTTTGGTAGACTTTATTTATCCACTGAGTTGTTTGTTTAGTTTGAAGAGAGTGCTTTTATCCTGCTGGGTGCTGCACCTCCTAATTTTTGCCATGATTTTCTTCCTCCTGTTATACAGCCTATTGATTTTGTGATTCTACCAGGGTGGCATTTTTTTAGTTAGTTTTGTACTTCTTCATGGTGGGTACAGTTGCCTCTATGCAGCTATTAACATGCTCGTATAAGGTTTCTGTGAACAGTTCTGCATAGGCAGCAGTGTTCTCAGGGTTTATTGGGGCTTGAAATTTTGCCAGGTTCTCACTTAATAGCAAGAGGCTAGCCTTAGAATAGTTCCTGAATATTCCAGGTTTAGCTAAGGGTCCAGGTTTTATTTTTACTTCAAAGGAGACCATTTTGTGGTCTGACCTTACCAGTGAAGGCATTACAGTAGGAGGTGTGCAGCAGTCTCCCATATTACTGAGGACCAGATCCAATATGCTTGCACCCCTAGCTGGTGTACTGATTATCTGGTCCAGGGAATTTGTTTTTACAAAATCCAGTAATCCCTTGTCCTGTGTGTTTGGTGTCATAGAGGATTCACAGTTAATAGTGGAGTAATTGAAATCATGCATGAATATGGTATTGGGTTGGATGGTTAGTGTTTCTAATAAGTTTAAATACATGGTATGGGTTTCCTAGGTCATAAATGGGACCTATAGCTTTCAAGGAAGTGGTATTGGGTTTTACCTATGATGATTTGAACATGGAGTAGCTCAAGTGGATTTTTCTGTTTGATCAGACTCAAAGTATATTTATTTTTGATGTAAATAGAAACACCTCCACCTTTAGTCTCTGCCTGTGAAGTAGCTGGCCTAAATGTGTGGACGGCATTATAACCTTGTACTGTTGGTGTGCTCTCTGTGGCTTTAAACCATGTCTGAGTGACCACACAGACATCAGCAATCTCTCAGGTAAAGAGAGTTCTAGGGAGTGAAGTTTTTTGTTTAGACTCCTAATACTAAGTAGTAATACCTTTAGATTTTCTTGGTTTTGACTTGCTGTGTCAGAAGTACTTTCAGTTTGCAATTTCTTAAAAAAAGACACTATGGGGTAAGACAATGCTTTAGCTAATATTTGAAAGCCTAGAGAGGAGAGGTACAGGCCATCCCTGGCAAAGCAGTGTGGTCTGTTAATCATCTGCCTCCTTGCTGACAAATATTGCACCCCCTTAGAATGACACCAGAAACTAAGCCAATTATTACAGTCAGTCATCTTTTGTTTATATTGTGGCATCATCCTTGGAGTAGGTAAAATGCTGCTCAATGCTATGCAATGGTAATTGATGGAATGATAGCCCTTCCTATTGCAGTAGCCCTCCTCTTGTGGACCACAGTGGACTGTAATCTCAATGTGGGTGCAATCTACCACACTGAATACCTCATGGAAATGTGCCGTCCCATAAAAATCACAAATAGCCCTAGCCTGGACCTGAAGTGACAATGAGAAATAGATGTACTGATCCACGTGTGCCAAGAGTACAGCCAGAAACTGCTGAAGTATACTCAAGGCAGAAGCGTATAAGATCTCCAAAATGTCCCCGGTCTCTGGAAGGACCCAAAAGGAAGTATAGTGAGGGCTATACATACCTTAGTGTCCAAAGTGATAGGAACTGCATGCATTCCTCCAGTACCCTTGTGGGTGTCATAAATGCCTGCTAAGACCCTTATAATTCCACTGACCTCTCTGAACCTGTCAAGTATTTCCTGATTATTAAAGTTATAATGAGTTATTCTCTGCTTATATCTCTACATTTCTGGCTGGCCAGTGATGCTGGGAACAAATGGCTTTGGCTCAGCCAAGACAAGCAACTCAAACCTCAAAATAGCAAGGCTCATAACAAATGACAGCATGTTTGCAAATTGCAGAGTAGATAATATTTCACGGAATCTATTTCATATAACATAGCAGACTGTGCTGAAAAGTGGGAAAATTCCATGATGAATCATAAACAGGTGATCTAATGCTTCATTAGCATATGATGAGTTACTTAGTATTTCATTTATCTGTCATTATGACTTAATTTGCATGATATTATTCACAACCATCATATGTTAGTCTAAATGGCTTTTATGAATCGCAGCTGAGCAGCACTCATTCACGAATGGCACAAATGGCTGTAACACATCTGTATGATGACTATGAATACCATCCTTATTCTAACTGTGACTATCTCTGGTGCAGTGATTATCTATACACATGGATT
>NC_056735.1:535970469-535975469 GCF_019279795.1 Protopterus annectens
CTGGGCCTATCTGAACTACCTAACTATGCCTACATTTATCCTGCAAAAGTTTTGTCCTTGATGAATGAACAGACTGTTGATAATCCATATCGATCAAAGCTTGACTATACCCTTTGGATGTAAATCTTGATCTGAGGTTTTGAGCCTCAACTATAAAATCTGTATCAGTGTTATAAATTCATCTGATCCTCAAAAACTGGGCCTTTGGAATATTTTCAACTATGTGCCTAGGATGGCATGTATTAGCATGCAATAAAGAATTTTTGGAAAAAGGTTTACAATAAAGACTTGTTATAATAGTCATATCTATAGCTTTAGTCACGTTAACATCCAAGAACTCAACACTGAATAAATCAATTTTACCACTGAAATGTATGCCATATTTAAATAGGCCACAAATGATTTTCAACCATCCAAATTACCATTCAAAACTGCCCAGTAATCATCGAGATGTCTAATTAACTGGAATAGAAACAAATTGGTATCACAGTAAATATATTGCAACTCTAAAAAGCCCCTTGAATATGTCCAGATAAGTTGGTGCAAACGTGGCACCCATAGCAGTACATTTAATCTTCAAAAAACATTGATGTCCAAATTTGAAAGCATTATGCCATTAAATCTGAGCATGCTACATCTGGTTTGTTTTTTTCCACAATTTTTGGAGTGCTGGAGTTGTTTGTGTTTATCATATGGTTTACTCCTTGGCACTTGTGATATCATGCACTGTTTCTTTGTTGGGTTATTATATATGTTACACACACACACACACACACGCACACACACGCACACGCACACACGCACACACACGCACACACACACACACACACACACACACACACACACACACACACACACACACACACACACACACACACACACACAAATCTATATATGTGGGTCCACTTCTTAATTTCAAAATTTCACAATGTTCACGTTCCGCACTGTAATAGCGATGTCCATTACCATTCTCGTCAATGTAGCATGATCTTGGAGTAAGTATATTGAAGTTGCAGGGGATGTGGAGGGGTGCAAGGGGGCTTGGGCCCCTGCAAAAACATGGTTTTACGTTTTCTTTTTTTTTAGTTCATTTTTTTAATTTCGAGATGTCACAACCTCGAGATTGTGGCCTCGATTTTATGAATCTCGAGACTGTGACATTTTAAAATTAAGAAGTGGACCCATATATGTTGTTTCCCACCTTTCCTATAACTAGTCTAGCCCAGATACAGATTTGCTGTATCCAGGACTGTTTGTAAGCTTCTGAGTGGTGCCAAAGTCTGCTCTTCATTTTTTTTTCCCCCTTAGATCAGCTAGTTCTTTCCTCTCCTGCACTTTTACTAGCTTATTAGTCTAGCACTTTGATAGACTTCTTGTAGCAATTATTGTAGCACACAAAAGTGCTACCAGCACTAAACATTCTACAAGGAAACAGCTCCAGTACTTATTATTAATGCCCACCCCTCCAGGCATGTCTAAAGGTCAGTTCCCTGTGCATTCTCCTATTAGCCTGGTGAACTTGGGCATCCTGAGGCAATGTAGCAACTGCCTCATGTACACCGACAACCTACTCCTCTTACCTCCCAACACTCAGACTTGTGAGAGATACACTTATATATCCAAATTGGAAGCCACGCACTCTAAAGCCAAGACCGTAGTTGGTCAAGCGGAGAAGGTCAACACTTGCACCATACCACATGGAACTCATAGCCCTCCAGAACACACACCAGCATTGCCTTCACATAAAAACACAAACCACACACCCACCTTTGTGGAAGGTCTCAGTAAAAATCTACCCAAACAACAGAGGCCTCCAAGGCAGAAATGCACTCAACCACCACAACACAACACTAATCACAAGACACATAACTTTCATAAACAGAGCGCCACTCAACCAAAGCACCTAAGGCAAAACAGCATGCCCAACACAATAGTCATAGGTGACTCAATAGTCAGGCGCACTGATGTCCCACTCACTAGGTTGAATAAGGAGAAAGTAACAGTCAGCTGCCTGTCAGGTGCCAAAATTTGCCACATAACACATGCACTCAGGTCCCTCAACAACAGGTACAAATATGACTCTGTCATTGTACATGTGAGTGTGAATGACCTGAGACATACCTCCCTGGACTACATGAAAAGAGACATGGAGGAGCTCATGGATTATGTAGCCCAGGCGGGTATGACCCTAGCCCTGAGCAGCATCCTACCATCACCCAGAATTATACCACAGTACAAGCAGAAAATGATTGATTTCAACAATTGTATAAGTTTCTGGTGTCATTATAAGGGGATCAAGTATCTGTCTGTCTGGGATGAAATGACTGACAGACCTCAATGCTTTACCAGAGATGGCCTGCATCTGTCACCCCTGGACTTCCGGATACTGGCCAAGGCTCTTGCCACCTCTATAGTGCCTTTTTAGATGGTGTTCCAAAGACCAAATTACCACCATAACAGCTACAAACAAATGGAATCTGAGGGTCATGCTGCTCAACACTAGAAGTCTAAATCTCAAAATGCACTCACTCAAATCACTCCTTAAAATGGAGAACATCGACATTTGTGCTGCAAGAGAGACTTGGTTCAAGGCAGCAGAAAGCAACCCCACAAAACCACGCTATAACTCATTATACACCTTTCGGTCCCAGAACTTGGACCAAAGCTCCAAAGGCGGTGGTGTTTCCTTATTCATAAACTATGTGCACAACTCCAGACTGGCGGCCCAACATAACACATCATAGATACTTCAGGTGCAGCTAACATTAGGCAAGACAGCAATTTAGGTCATAGCCTGCTATAGGTCCCCAGCCATGTCCCAAGACTCACAATCCACATTCCTAAGCACCCTGGAGAATATTAGGGTCCGACCTAACACTGTCATACTGGGTGACTTACCTCTCCATTAACTGGGAAAACTACTTGTACCAATACACTTGCCCAATGTTTTCTGGAATTCATTAATTCCAATGACCTGGACCAGCTCATTCTTTCCCCCACTAGAGATAGCAACATCCTTGAACTGGCCATTTCTACCATGGGCGACCATTGCTCTACACCAATAGTCAACTTCTCCCTGGATAGATTCAATCACAAACTAATCACCTTGGAAATCCACACCTCCCCCCCCCCCGCAAAGGTAACCACTATGAAAAACTTCCCCAAAGCTAACTTTGAGCTCCTAAAAAACAGAGATGGCTAACTTCACGACACCCATGCAAATGGAGACTAGTTGCATGACCACCGAATCATACACCAATGCATGGTATGAACACGTACAGAAATGCATGGATCTTGCCATACCCAATAGAACCAAGACACTCACCTCCATAAAAAGGAAGCCAATTTGGTGGTCCCCTGCCATAAAAAAACTCTACAACAGAAGGAGGAAACTGATGCAGAATAAGGCAAAGTCCCAAGACTGGAAAAACTCCCTTATCAGCCTCAACATAAAGTTGAGATCCCACATAAAATCCTTTAATGCTAGCTATGAAAACAGAATTGCAGTAGATAGTAAAGACAACCACAAGGCCTTCTATAGTTATGTAAAGAATCTCCACGGCAATACCCAGATTTCATCTGAGCTACTGCACAATGGTATCTCTTATACTGAGCCAACAGATATTGCCAATATACTGGCTGACAGATTCAGTGCCAACTTTACCACTTTCTCCCCTGAAAGGACCAATCACAATACCGGTAGATTGTCAGGCCCCCAGTAATACTGCTGCAGAGGTTAAAACAGGACTGCCCAAGGCTACGAATACAGCTTCTAATGGACTTGATAATAGGATGTGTTCTACATGAACTACAGAGTGAACTGGCACCTCCTGTGTGCCCTGTTCAATCACAGCCTCACCTCAGGCTTTGTCCCTACAGAATGGTGCACTGCTACAGTCATCCCTCTCCACAAAGGAGGAGTGACTATAGATCCTGGGAAATATCACCCCATTAGCCTCCATATGCAAAGCTATGGAATGCATCATCATGGACCTAAGAAAGAAGAATATAGTGAATCTCCAAACTCTGGATCCCACACAGTTTGGTTTTGTGAAGGGTAGATCATGCCTGCTCAACTTGGTCAGCTTCTTTGAGTCGGTTACCAGAGCTGCAGATGAAAGCATGGTGGTTCATACAGCCTACATTGGTCTGGCCAAGGCCTTTGATACCATTCCCCACTCAGGAATCATAGAAAAACTCAATAAGCTAGGCATCATTCCCTATATCAACAGGTGGGTTGCAAACTGTCTCACAGCTAGACCCCACAGTATGAAAGTAGCTGACTCCAAGTCAGACTGCTGACCATTCACAAGTGGAAACCCACAGGGTTCGATCCTGGGTCCTCTCCTGTTTGGTATCTACTTGACTGAAGTCCAGGCCAACATGAAGGGACTTTGGCTGACAAATTTCACAGATGATTGCAAGTTGGGAGCTATTAACTCACCAAGTGATGTTGACATTCTACAGAAAGGCCTCACTGAGACCAACGTCTGGTGTCAGAACCATGGCCTTAAGCTCAATGCCAAAAAAAATATGTCATCCCCTATGGGAAAAACCTGGTTCCCATGAATTACCACATCGAAGGTAGTACCCTGAACAAAGAATGCATTATGAGAGATCTAGGAACACAGGTTGACAGCAACCTCTCTTTTGACCACCACATTGCCACTGTGGTCAGAAAGTCCTTCTATGTGGCACATCACATTGCTAAGCGTTTTGCATCCAGGAAGAAAGAGGTTATTTTCTCCCTCTTCTTCCCTCATTAGGCCAATCATTGAGTACATGGCCACATTTGGCATGTAGCTCACTAGACACCTGCAACAACTGGAGAGGCTGCAAAAGTACCTCACAAAGAGAATCCTAGGTCTTAAGCACTTGTCATATACGGACAGTGTCAAAACATGGCAACTATTCTCTGTCTCATATGGCCTACTTATATGCGATCTCTGCTTGACTTACAAAGCCATGTCTGACCCAGCTCTGTTAGAAATGCTGCAACT
>NC_056735.1:535980469-536010469 GCF_019279795.1 Protopterus annectens
AGATTGTTCTTTATAAGGAATTGACAGAGGAGAGGGAAGTTGGTGTTCCAAGTAATGACTAAAATTACAGTGAGAGTACATAGAATTTTAATCCAAAATATCAGACATTTTCTGAAATGAGTATTTTATGATGGGTTAAGCTCTTAGCATTCCACAGGGTTATGTTCATAGGTTCATAGGTTGTTACTAGGATAATGATCACTATGGCCCTTATCAGCCTACCCATGCACCCCAAACTGTTTGGTTCTTGAGTATCAAATGAGGGAGGGGGCATGTTAATACCAGCGATGATGTTAGTTATGATAATACCTTTCTTATTGATGGTTTCTGTCCATAAGGGACATGGTGGCCAGACCAGAGATACATTTATGATTTCCTATCCAATTGTCAAAGTTTGTTTAAACAGAGTCAGAGAGGAACCCTATTTTATATGGATGGGGAGCCTATTTCATTGTATCAGGATCCCTTGGAACACATATCTGTGTCTCTAGCACGTTCTATTTATCTCAAAAGTGAAATTCAGACCCTGGATCTAATGTTTCTGGTGCTGTTTTATGTATGTGCAAGAGACCCATCAGGGCTGGGTGTGAGGAAGCCCTGTAGGCAAGGAAAAGGTCTCTTCTCAGCAGTCTGTAGGAGACTGAATACAGAAATGGAGTGTAGGACAGGGAATTTATGCCCTGATGAGAAAGCTTTATGGGTGTTCCAAGAGTTGTAAGTGACTAGCAAGATACATGCCAAAGGGAGCATTATATTGAATGACAGATCTGAAGAGGGGGGCATTATACTGAATGACAGGTCTGATGAGGGTCAAGTACAGTGGTGCTATAATTTCCTTGGACCAGGATTCCATTTCCTTACCTATAAGTTGGGTGACATAGAATGATTTTCTTATTATCTTAATTACATGTTGGTAAAATATCAGATTGTGGTCTACATATGTTCCCAGATCAGTTACTACTGTGTTGACTCTGCAGTTCATTTTATTGATGGAGCAATTAACTTGCATTGACAGTTTGCCAAAGGGCATTATAATTATTTTTTTTTGTTATTGAGTTTTAGGCCATGGCTTTGGCACCAGTCATTTGTCTTTGTTAAATTCACTTACAAAATTTTTGTGTCTTGGGGGTAATTTATAATAGCTCCCAATTTACAGTCATCTTTGAACTTGGTGAGCCAGAGAACTTTAACGTTCACATTAATTTCTAAGAAGTAGATGCCAAACAGGAGCAGCCACATCACAGTAGTCCTGGGGTACTCCACTGGTGACAAGTCTCTTGGTGGTGGTAGTTTCGCCGATAGAGACTTTTTAGATCCTGTCTGTGAGCTAGCAAGCAATCCGGTGAGTTATGTAAGGGTGTATGCCTAGCTCAGAGAGCTTGTTAACAATGCCTGAGTGGAGTATTGTATCAAATGCCTTAGCCAGGTCAAGATACACAGTATGCAATGTTTTACCCTCTCCTATTCATTGGTGACACTCTCAAAGAAGTCTACCAGGCTAAGTAAGCATGACCTTCTCTTAACAAAGCTAAATTGGGATGGAACCAGTGTTTGCAGATTGCCAATGTCCTTGTTTATCATTTCCTTGATAATTTGTTCCATGGCTTTACATATTAAGCTTCTTAGATGGATGTTCCTTGGGTCGGTTGATGATCCACCCTTGTGAATGGGAATGGCTGTTGTGGTCCTCCATTCACTTACAGTAGAATGTTAACCTTTTTCAAGACTATAGTTAAAGAGTGCCTCAAGTGGTCCTTTATGGGTCACGTTTTAGACTGTTCAGGAAGCAACCAGGGTTGTTGTCGAGACCCATGGAGGCAGTTTTGTTGACATTAGTGAAAGCTGCCAGCACCTGGTCTCTGTTAACGGTTGCAGGAAGTATACTGGAATGGATTTCACCTGGTGGAGCTGGGGTAGAGGGGGTGAAGTTTGAGATGAATTTATCAGCCAGTAGATTTGCCATGTCAGTGTAGGTGATACTGTTCACCACCAGTTCAACACGCTGTTGTGTTACTTTGAAGGTTATGGATGTAGATGAAGAAAACCTGATTGTCGTTAGACTGAAAGGCTATTCTGACCTCATAGTTGGTCTTGATGGACTTAATTAGACCTCTTAGTTTCTTGTTTTGTTGTATAAGTGAGAACTTGTCTTTAAGGGAGTTGCTTTTCCTGATTTTGGCCATGACGTTTCTTTTTTTATTATATACCCTGTTTGGATAAGGATTCTACCAGTCGGGTTTGTTTTTAGGATTTGTTTTTGCTTTATTTCTGGTAGGAATAGCAGCCTCAGTGCAGCTATTCACATGCTTGTATAGTGTTTTTGTGAATAATTCTGCATAGGTGGCTGTGGTCTTGGGCTTGGGTGGAGCCTTGAATTCTTGGGCTTGGAGGATCCTTGAATTTTGACAAACTGTCACTTAATAGGATGCATTTTGCCTTTGAATAGTTCCTGACTGTCACTGGTTTAGCTGGATTTTCTGGGTAGATTTTAATGTCAAACAAGACAGCTTTGTGTTGCAATCTCACTAGTGAGGAAGTGACAGGGGTTGTCCCATGCTCTCCCATGTTGTCAAGTATCACATCAAGTATATTTGATCCTCTGGTCAGAGCATACACTATCTGTTCCAGAGTGTGTGTTTCAAAAAAGTTCAAGCACCATTATGCCTGTAAATGTGAGGCAGTGTACATTTCTCAGTCTATAGATGGGTAGTTAAAGTCATCCATGAAAGGGTGTTTGGTTGGATGGTGAGCACCTTTACAGGTTTAGGTAAGAGTTCTGAGACTCTACTTGCATAGATGGTGAGCTGTAGCTACCCATAATATGGTGAGGGGCCTTACCTTTGGTGACTTCCACAAGGATGAGCTCCATGGTATCATCCAGTTTTACCAACCTGGAGGTATATTTGTTGCTAACACAGATCAAAACAGCTCTGCCTTTGGCCCCAGTCTGTGTTGTTGTTGGTCTAAATGTGTGGGAGGCACTGTAGCCTTGCACTTCCAGAGTACTTTCTATGGCTTTAACCCAAGTCTTGATCATAGGGCAGATGTCTAGATTCTCCAGAGTGAGAAGAGGCTTGAAAGGTGTGAAGTTTTTTGTTTAGGCTCCAAGAATTGAGCAGAAACACCTTATTGTCACTTGTAGACTTTTTCACTATGTTCCCCTGCTATCTTTTTGGCTTTGCCCCAAAAGGCTCTAAGGGGAAGGATAGAGTTTTAGTCAATATACAAAAGCCTATAGGAACAGGTGCAACCCATCCTTGGCAAGGAAATGTGTTTTTTTGACCATGTTCTCCCATACTGACATATACTGGATCCTTCTGGAATGACACCAGAAACTAAGCAAGTTATTAAAATCAATAATTTTATGTTCATACTGTGGCATCAGCCTTAGCCAAGGTAGAATCCTGTTCAATGCACAGCTAATACCTACCTTTGAAACATATTCCTAGAGATCCAGTATGTCTCTTTTCATATAGTCCAGTGGGGTATGTCTTAGATCATTTTCACCCACATAGGCTATGATAGAATCATACTAAAACCCAGGGTGTGGTAACTTGAGTGTGTGATATTGCATATCCTGGCTCCAGACAGGCAACTAAGTGTTATCTTATCCTTGTCCAACCTGGTGATTGTAGCATCTGTGTATGTCGCACAAAGCAGTTCCCAATGACAAGACTACTTGGTAAAGTTTATGCTTGCCTTATAGGCTTTGCATTTGGAGAACTATTAGGTGTTGGCTTATGTGAGATGTTTGCTGTTGTTTTGGTGTGTGCTTTAGTGATTGCTGAGGAGCAATATTTTCATTAGGTGGCTTTGGAGGTGTTTGAGATTTGGGGAGTTTTCTTTTAAGCACCTCAGCATAAGACAATCTGTGTCTGGGGTGAATAGTATGTGTGTGGGATCTAATGTGGGCATTCCTGACATAATATTTTTATGTGAGATAATCACCCTGAAGGAAGTTGTGTATTTACATCTGCCCTTTGTGTTACAAAAGAGTCTGTGAGTGGCTGGCATACTATCACCTTCATGACCAGAACATGGCTTGACTTCCACATCCAATCCACTTCCAGATATCTGTTCTCTTTGTGCCACTGACAGCTAAACTGATTTCCATAAGTGTATTTGAGCTGCTAATGTGTTCATTGTAATGCTAGTGGTTGTCTAGTCCCTGGATATGTCCTGGACCTTGGCCTTGGCATGGAGCATCATGTCAATGACTGCAGTGCACCTGCATGAATCTTCGATTGAGGACACCAACAGCAATGGTGTCCTACACTATTTCTCTTCGTATCTTGTCCCATGTGTCCTTGTCTGCTTTACCCTTGTTCTGGATTCTCTGCTATATGTGCATAGGTTTGCAACAGCATCCCAGTCTCTCTTGGAATGAATTCCAGCCATTGCCTTTTTTTTTTTGGTGCCATGACTGCTCAGGTACACCTGTGTGTAAACATGTGGATTGGTGTTGGTATGCAGAACAGTCCATGTCAGCCAACACTTTCCCTAGCACCCCTGTAGTGGGCAGAGTACTCTGCACTGTTACAAAGTAACTGTTATGGCACTATGCCAAGGTATGGCAGCTATGGGCATGCAAGACACCTACAATATCCTTTGAGCCAGTGTCAGTAGCACGATGGGTACCTTTTGTATAGTAGGTCCAATATCCTCTTTACCCTTTTGTGTTGTGTATGTACTATGCAGCATTATCATGACAGTCGTATAGCATAGGTTCATAGATTAGTACAAGGCTAATTGCCCTTGCGAGCCATTTTAAGCCTAGCCAATTATCCCCTGTGAGATTCAAACCCTGTACCTTGTGTTTGTAAGGCAAACACCTTAACCATTAGGTCACCCTCCCTAATAGTTTGAGATGGACAGTTTCAAACCCACATACCTACTACTCAAAGGCAGTAGTCCTACCACTAGACCAAAGAGGCACTGACTAAGACTCAGCTGTATCTTCCCAGTGCCTTGTCTGAATGCCAACTTCACAGAAGGCCTGTAAACTTTCCTGACTTTTCCCTATGCCCTGGCTGGTCTAAAACCTCCAAAGGCTACTGCATGTTCTGTCTCTGCTGTGATCAATTGCACAATGCTGGCTCCCCTGCAGTGCAATATTTCCTGCCTGTTTCCTGTACCCTTACAGTCGTAGCCCTCCCTGGTATACTGTCAGACACCTGTCATGGCCAGTACAGTTTTAGCACACACAATGGGCTACTATGTGGCAGTGTTTGTGGCTGCAATGCACCCCTGGGTAGCCATTGCAATGGCAGTGTGTGAAACCAGTAATCTTGACTGGTGTCACCTTCCCTATATGTCATAATATTCAGATATCCACTTTCTTCTGGCAGACTGGTGTAACATGGTCTATTGCAAAATTGTGACTTAACTTTTTATCATGCTGTAACAGGGCTCATAAATCAGTTGTTATTCTAATGAAGTGTTTTAGCATGATTGTCTATGAAAAGCAGCAGTAAAGTAATGAATTGCCTGGTCTATTGCACGCTGCAGGTCTCATTCGCATCACTGAGACTGATTGGAGCATGGGATGCTATTAATCTGAGCTTGCATCACTCTAATGACCGTGGTCATTACCCCACCCAGCTGGGTGCTGTGGCCATGCCTGAGTATGCCAGTCACATAGAATGTGTGCTCCTGCAACGATTGCACAGCTGTTGCCCTCCCTACACTGCTGACCAAGTGTAACTCACTAGCACAGATGGCATAACCCTACCATGCTGCCCACTGATGTGTGTTATAGGATGTCTTTAACATTTGTGCCCTAGTTATTTTCACTAACAGACTTTACTTGGTGATAAGACACACCTTGAACAGGATCTGACTCTGCAATGCTCCCTTGTGATGCAGTAGGAAGTACAAAATGTTTTTGCACCTGCTGCATATGCAGCATAGGGAGTACCTGTCTGGTACATACTTGTAAGGGTGGTGAGTGATGCCATGGGCATAATTCACTCTAGTGATCAATGCAGCATATATATGTGTGTGTGTGTATACGTATATATATATATATATATATATATATATATATATATATATATATATATATATATATATATATATATATATATGTACAGAGAGAGAGAGAGGGAGAAAGTGATATGCAGATGCTCCACTCAATCCTTTTTCACAAATAACAAACCGGCTCAGGAAGACCAAAGGAAAGCAACTGCTCAAATTCCTGTAGAGATGTCTTCTTAATGCAAAATTTATTAAAATAACAATAAAAGGCGTTGCTACGAAACTGTGGTAGCTTCCTCAGAGAAAAGTACAAACAACAATGCAGAGTCCTGACAAAAATACTAGCATTTGGCGCCACAATGCAAAATACAATTAAACCAATTAATTAATAAGAAAACGTCATTTCCTGCCTTGCTAAACTAAAAAGAAGTTTAGCGTCATAGCGTAGGTGTAATAAAAACTAAGCTGCTAACAATTGCAGATTATTTCCTATTTTAATACTCTATAGTGTTCTTTATGTAATAGAACTGTATTTTTTAACGGATTCTAGCAAGTTATAATTTGTGTACTGTTGATCTGAGGATATTTTAGCACACAGACATTTCTTAGTGCACATCCAACACTGTAATTTACACTTGTTAAGGCATTTTAAAAAAACTGTATTTAAAAAAAAACGTATTTTTTTTGTAAGGTTTTTATGCCTGACTTTATAACTGGCACACTTGCAGTATGTGTTGGCTAGTAGTTGCTAATTTAGTTTTTATTACACCTACGCTATAACGCTAAACTTCTTTTTAGTTTAGCAAGGCAGGAAATGACGTTTTCTTATTAATTAATTGGTTTAATTGTATTTTGCATTGTGGCGCCAAATGCTAGTATTTTTGTCAGGACTCTGCATTGTTGTTTGTACTTTTCTCTGAGGAAGCTACCACAGTTTCGGTAGCGAAAACGCCTTTTTATTGTTATTTTAATAAATTTTGCGTTAAGAAGACATCTCTACAGGAATTTGAGCAGTTGCTTTCCTTTGGTCTTCCTGAGCCGGTTTGTTCTACTGGTTTATTGTTCTTATCTAGTTTGTGAATCGCCTTTTTCACAAATAAGATACAAAAAAATTAGGGAAAGACAACTTCCCTATTACAATAAGATTTCTGATTTTGGTGGGTTGTTGTATAGTTGTCCTGAAAAATATAAGTAATCATGTCTTCTGCTCATACCTCTCAAGCTCTTAGTGCAAGAAATCTGGACAAAACCCAATAAAATGGAAGGCAAAGGTCCAAAAATAGGGACATATTGTAAATATTGCTATTATAAACTTAGAAAGTTGCTAGAGTAACAGGGTTTGTTTTAACACACATTTTCTGAAGAATTTGAAGCCTGAAACTCAAATGTATGTCATTATTTAGTGACTTGATTCCTCAAACCATTTCAGTGATTTGCCAGAAAACCACAGATTTTATGAGGAACAGACCAAAAATACGAGACAAAAGTCTGTGAATTCTGTGAAAATCTAGACAGTTGAGAGGTATGCTTCTGCTGACAATGGTATGTTGTGGATATTAACATGTTATTTCTGTTTTATAGCATAAGAAAAAAATAGCAGAGATAGAGCAGGTTGCCTGAGGAGTCAGGCAAGAATTGTAGGTTTAGTTTATTGTATTGCTGCCATCTCTGTATCTTTACTTAACCTGTTTACCACCTCACTCACTTTTTATTTATTTATTTATTTATTACATTTTACTATTTTGCCATTGCTTAATTGTTCACTGGCTTTGCAGATTGCTAGTTTTCATCCACTTTAAATATGCTATTGTCCTACACTGTACCAGTTATTCTTGCATTTGTCATGCATGCATGACAACTGTACTTAACCTATTTTCAAATCAATAATCATTATTCTTCTGTAGAATTTAGAATGTCTGTGTATTGCCCTTACCCATTAGTTTTCATCCTTTTACTGTGCCACATTCCTACACATAGTGCCAGTTAGAGTGCATTAATATCCCCTTTTATTATCCTCTGCTGTGTAATAGTTGTTTCCTAGCCATAGCTTTAAATTGCTTTGCTGACTGTTGCTTCTCTTTCAACGGCCTCTCTTAATAGTGTGTACAAATCACACTGACCAGCTTCTCATTCTTGTTTCTATTGTGGTGCTTTGTAGTTTTGCTTTTTTTTTCATTTATTTTCTTTTTTTTTCTGCAGAATCGGCCAAGGAGCAAGAAGCAGTTAGATATCACCCACCATGCTTTGTATCAGGCAACACAGTGACCATGGTTTATATTAGTCCCTGGGCTTCCCTCTCTGTGTAATACTGACAAAGATGGCCATGTGGATGGTGATCTGGTAGGCTCACTTGTGTCCTCTGTTGTTGTATCCTCTATTGTTTTTTTTTTTTTGTCTAGAGGATAGCCTGGGCTCCTCAATGAATACTGGAATGGAGTGCCTCTTGTAAGTTATCAAGAGAAAATTACAGCAGCTGCTAAGGACTGAGGTAGACTGGCATAATGATGCCCATATTGCCACACTGGAGTGTCACCTCATATGGATGTAGAGTGGCTTAGTTGGCCAGCCCTGATCTTTGAGCCAAAAGCAGTGTATGCCCCCACTGATGTCAGCCGCAAGATGACAGACATCTGAGCAACTTCTCTACAAGCTCAGGCCATCCTCACCCCACCCTAGAATCCCATCATAACATTCTCTTTATTGTGTCATTACCTGTCCCCTGTTTTTGGTGCAACCCTCCCTATTACTACTTGTACATCTTCTGCTGTCTGTATATCTTTATTGTGCCCCCCATGTCAGTACTTCCCCTGTCTGTCATTGTCTTTGTTATATTTTTGACTTTCTGCCCCTACAGCCAAACCTGTACCCTAATCCTTCTCAAGCCTTCACCATCTACCATTCTTACAAACGTAAAAATGGACAGCTGTCCCAAAAAAAAAATAACTGTCACCCATCCTCTTGTCACTCTTTCCTTCCCATTATCCATGTGTTCCTCTATGTCCTGACCATGCTATCACTTTCAGTCATTCACATATATAAAATAAAGCTACTTACCACATTGTTGTGTAGAACTTGTATGGGTTCCAGGCAGTATTACAGGCACATTTTGCCTCAATAAGCATGTTGACTCACATAGCTTTGGGAATGATACTTACATGCTGATGTACTTAGGTCACATTACCACCTATAGGATGGTCCATTCATTGATACTTTGATTGTATTTTTTGTGAATATGAGGCTTAATTATGCTGCACTGTCCCATGCATGCACGTGTGCTGTTGACACTTACACATACCCAAGCCTTGTAGGGCCATGCTAGCCAACTTGACTTTGCTATTTATTGCAGCTCTGTACACTATGGTTCTTTCTGAATATTCCCAAATGTACTGCATGTTTTGAATGTGCATAATTTCAGACTTTTGAAAGCAGTATATCAGTATTGTGTTCAGCTACAGTAACTGAGAGCCATGACTGAAAACAGAACCATGATTTGAATGACAGATTATTCTATAAATTACTCGTGCACCAAAGGTTGAACAGATTCAGTGAAATTACAAGTATTACCCATAGTGCAAGTGTGACATCACAAGAAAACCAAGGGCAAAGAGTTATGATTTGAGATTACTGAATGCCATTGCTAGATGGGTGGACAAATAATACTAAAGGAATTTCCTTCTACTTTTAATAGAAAGAGTAATATCATTAATATAAGCGATAAAGTAAAAAAAGAAAAGTACATTTATTTACAACCATATAGCTATGTCTGTCTATCTGTAAATATCTATCTATCTATATATATATATATATATATATATATATATATATATATATATATATATATATATATATATATATATATATATATATATATATATATATATATATATATATATATATATATAGTTTCACTTTACAATCCGGAACTACTGAAATATCGAAATTCAGTATCTCGAGAATGTAAAGCTGAAAACTTAAAAACCCAGAATCCCAAAAGCACGAAATTCAAAATTGCGACTACCACATACACACTCCATACACAAGCAAGCACACACATATACCTTCCTCCCTACACTACAAACCAACAAATCACACACAAACACAACAAAACAAACACACACGCTGACCCTACATATAAGAAGGAGGGCAAGCCCCCCCAACCCCCACCAATTATATATACTAACTCTGAGGTAGCACTAAAAACACAAACACACAAAAAAACTCCTCTACACATTTCTACACTCCCCTTGCACAAACACACATCACATACATACAAATACCACCACTCTCAACACTTACACACTCACAATCTTACCTACCTACCTACCCTAACCCATACCTCAAAACTGTAAACACACTCACAAATGCTAAAATCCCTACCCGAATCCCCTAGTAAAATATCACTTACCTGAATCTCCATGTACATCCACATACCACACTGCACATCATGAATACAAGGAATCCCACATAATTTACGTGACTCCACAACCACGGATTCACCATTTCCATACTCGAGATTCTCCATTTTCGTGCAAGTGCAATTTCGACACTTCAGTCTCGAGCTACTGAAGACCGATATTTCAGTAGTTTGAGATTCTAAAGTGAAACTATATATATATATATATATATATATATATATATATATATATATATACATATGGTTTCTTCTGTATTACAAATTTTATCTGTTCTAACTTGTAGATTTTAATGGAAAAGATTGCATTGTGTTATTTTGTAATTCCTCTTTTTAAAAAATCTTTAAGCTGTGCAACTTACTTCTGTCAATTGTTCTCACTGAATCATGCAGGCAGAGCTCATTTGTTATCTTAGCTCACAAAGGTAATCACCTGCTCACTCATAGTCTACAAATTTTAACATGTAGTCTAGAATGTCAGTTTTCTAGTATGTTCATAGGAACAGTTAAAAAATTATTGTGGAATAGAAGATAACTGGTTGTCCATATCTGCAAATTTTCTCATATGCTACTAGGGGAGAAATATGTTTACTATGGAATAGAGATTGCTGATGCTAGAGTAGGGTGGCTAAATACCTATAAACTTTAACTACTATTCCAGAGCATGGGCAGTCTCTTGGTTATGAACCTGTCCCTCCAGCATGTTCTGTTGATTGTGGTAATGAGGATGAGGTCTCTGTGGTGTGTGGTGTGGAGGAATTGGGATTTCTTTAGATGTAGCATTTCTAACAGAGCTGGGTCAGACATGCCTTTGTACGTCAAGCAGAGATCGTCTCTTAGTAGATGATATGAGACAGATAATAGCTGAAGTTTTTTGAGTTTGTCCATGTAGGGCATGTGTTTAAGGCCTAGGATCCTCTTCATGAGTTACTTTTGTGGCCTTTCCACTGTTGCATGTGTCTAGTGAGGTACATGCCAAATGGAGCATTATACTCGATGACGGGCCCAATGAGGGAAGAGAAGAGAGAGATGATGACCTCATTCTTCCTGGATGCAAAACCCTTGGTAAAGAGATGTGCCACATTGAAGGACTTTCTGACAACAGTGACAATGTGGTCTTCCATATCTCATATGCTTAGTTTTTGATGTATTGATGTATTTTTGATGTATTTATCAGAATATTATTCTCTTGTGCCCAAATGGTCAATTTAGTCAAGTTATTTTGCAGACATGCCTTATCTGTAAAACATGTAATCAGTTTACCCAGTTTCAGGTCATCTGCATATAGACTGTAGAACTAAAAGTTCTGAAAGATACAATCTAAACAAGTAAGGGCCTAGTACAGAGCTCTGTGAATCACACTGACTGCAACCAAGAATTTCACCTGTCCAGCTGCTGTATGATACTTGTCATGTCCTATTTGTAAGCCATGCAGCTAACCATCTTATCAAGAGTACATCATTACCTAGTGGTACTAATTTATTGATCAGTGTTTTGTGCATAACTCTGTCAATTGCTGCAGTTAAATCTATATAAATTACATCGCAGCACTGTTTTTCATTCATAGCTGTTACTATATTGTTATAGAACATCATATTACAGGTGGTACTAGATCTGTTTTCAACATATGCATGCTGATATATGGTTTCAAGTCCCAAACTACCCAGTTCTGACAATAACTTATCCAATATTACCTTGTCTATTATTTTTCTACAACATGAAAGAAGACTTAATGGTCTATATGACTCTGTGTTAGTCCTACTCCCCTTTCCCTTAAAGGCAGGCGTAATAAGCACGTCTCCAATCTTGTGGAATCTCCCCATATTTATATGACCTAGTGAATAATAGATATAACAGTACTGTAAGTTCTTGCTGAGGTGTTCTCAGGTCATTGTTGCTAATTCCGTCTCCTCCCTGTGCTTTGTTTGGATTCAGTTTGCACAGATCTTTGTCAATATAATCTAATTTGATTCAAGTATCTCTAGTTACCTGGATGTCCCTTGGACAGCTTATCCCCCCTTTTGTGGAGCCAAACTGTTTTGCATAAGATTTTGTAAATATATCTATAATCTGTTGTGCCTGAGAATAAATTTTAGAATCTGCACACTATCAACTCCTTCTACATCGTATGCATCTAGAAAAAGGTTTCCTGTTATGCTCAATATCTTGATATAAATTTTCTTCAAATTTTTCTTGATCTTGTCTCACACTATACTTAATCTGTCCAGCTTGTTTATTTCAGTTTTCAAAGTTGTAGTTCAACCTCTCTTCCATTTCTTATATTTTTTGACTCTCACCTTAGTCAAATATCTTGTTCTTATGGAAATATATCCCCCTGATGTTGTACGACTAGATCCTGATGTTAAACTGTTTTTTTTTTTTTTTTTTTTGCACTCAAACAATTTCTCTTTCAAAGCTTTAAACATTCCATCTGCAGTTTTTCCACTCAACAGTTAGTCTTACATAGTGGCTGTTTTGCTTCCATATAATCTGTAATTAACCTTCTGTGCTTTGACTTAGATAGTATCATTGTTAATTTCCATCCCCACTGACAGCTAAAATGTACCTCTAATTTCCACGTGTCAACACTGCAACAGTAAACTTGTTGCTATACCAGTGGAGCAGTGAGCAGAGGACAGCATGAGGACTTATGTTCAAATTTCATGTGTTCTGTACTCACAAATGATGTAATTTCATTTTAAGCTACTTTCATTTGCTTGCAGATCACAATGAGTACATTTATATGAATATTAATAAATAAGAAAGTAATTAATCTATAATAAAATTAGACATGATATTAGTAATTAAGAAAGTCAGTGCCTTAGGTTTTTGTGGTGTAGACCCTTTCTATTTCTATCTGTTGACAAATATCATTGCACAATTTGTAGCATTTTTTTTTTTTTAATTTTTCCCTTTGTCGTTCATATTTAGGCCTGTTAGTGTAAAACCAATTTTAGCAAAAATGTTTAAAAAAAGAAGCTACAGATGGAGTGTGGACAATCAAGGGATAGCCATCAGTTTAACAGTCATACTCAAACATTTAGATCAGCATTTACTATACACTGATTTCATTAAAATAGACTACCAGTCCATTAATGCTTATGACCTGGAGAATCTAGGGAAAGAGAGATCATACCCATGAGAAGTTGTTCACAGCCTTTGTTTAATGTCATGGAATTTGAGGACAAACACCTTCATAACCTAACTAAAGTCAATCATCAGGTTAGTATATCTCTTCCCATCTATGCAGTCTAGACCATATTGTTTGTTTAACTTGGTTTCCAGGTCTCACTTAAGGAGACTATTATATTATTGGCTAAAGCAAGCCACTGTGATAAAAAAAGACTTATTTTAGTGTTCCTTTTCTTCATTTTGTAATTTTGAGTTCCCTTTGATATTTACCTTGTGGATAGAGGAAAAAAAGATGAAAGTATTCATGAGTAGTATAGTAGAGAAGTTTATGCAAATATAGATGAAGAGCAGAGCATTCCACAAATATATGTGGCATCAGAGGTTCTACAATAGTTTACCTTTTTATGTAATGCTGGAATTTACCAGTCTTCTGTTAAGATTCCTCTAGCAATCATTTCTGTTAGCTTCTTTGTAGAACCTCCTATATCTTCACATCTAACTGCAGAAGGGTTCTTTAAGGGGTTTCTTCATCTGAAGCCTTCAAAACGTTTGTATTCTGGTTTGGATTTGAATTTTGAAATTCAAAAATTAGATCATTCTTTTTTTAATCCAGTAAGCATAACAGTCCTCAGATAATTATATAGGAATACTAGTTTCTCTGTTCTGGTAATTCTCCCAGAAGGATTTATAAATGTAAGCCCTTGATGTATAAAGTATCAACTATTGTCTTCCTTAAGGAAGGGATCTCACACCCAAGACAGTGTCTGCAGTATCCACGACCTGCAATATTCTGCTGTCTCCTATCTTTGCTTTACTTCAGAACAAGTGTGGAATCATTCAATAGAGTGGGGATGAATGCATACTGGGTGAAAAAAGACGATTCATACACTAAATCAGTCTTGCAGGTGTTTGATAACTAAGAAGGGTAAACAGTTGCACTAAATTACTAAAATATCTTTTCCAAGTGGTTGCCTAATTGCAATGTCTTTAATAAAGGACTTTGACTGGAGAGTTCAAATGTCATCAAATACCACCAAAACCTTTTTCATGAAAGTAGCTATCAGCAGTTTTCATAAAAGTGAATATTTTCCACCCAGTCATACCATCTGATAAGCATGAAGCATCAACATTTTAGAAACTGGACATCCAGTCCGGATGTACAGAGGGCTTTGCTCTTGGTGTCAGGAAGTACATATTATAGACCACTTAGAAGAGCTGGCATATAGTGTTTGGTTATGTCTTAATAATACTAACATACTGTGTAGCAGACATTCTTCTAATTGTAATAGTAGATGTTTGAGGACTATGATCATTCCTGCAGGACAGTCTTCTTCCATCTAACCTCATAATACTGTACCCATACTGGTTCTGGCAATTATGTAAGTATTTGCTCTGGTACCAGATAAAGGCTGTATTTATATATTTCTGAACAAATATTATGTATTCTTAATGTATTCTATACTGTGTGCCCTGTTACTGTTAATTTTCTTTACATGCAGTATTTTCAGGTATAATCCAAAATGTTGCAAGAGTATTGATTGCTATATTTATACTGGCATGTTTTCTTTGCTGGGATTTAGGTTTCTGACATACAGTTTGCCTTACCCAAGAGCATTTCTAAAATATATAGCTCTATTTGCCACTCCCAAATCACCAAAAAAGAGCAGAATAAGATATATAATGTAGTCTATTTAAAAGGAAACTTCAGTGTAGTAGCCAAGGCAAGAGACTGCATCAAGCACCTTTACAGGTGTATAGATGTAGAAAATGCTTGCTCTTGGCTGTATCTTATTAATTTCTCAGTATTGGATCTGTACATTAACAGCAGTGAAGAGAGTCACGGGAGTAACAAAAATGTACAAACTCTAATGACAGATGTAAAGTTCATCATGAAAAGGGTCCACTATGACAAAGATAAAGCTGGAGCTGCAGCTAGCTGGATTTGTTGTTTATCATTGTTTGAAAACATCGATAGGAATGTTGTTTTTCAATATGCCAGCATTTGTCATTCAGTCAGATGTTAATGTCTCAGATTAGTTGAAAGTGAAGAGGTGAGTTGTAGCTGATTAGTAGAAATGCCTCTTTTGAGAAATAAAAATATTTAAGTATGGAGACGTACTGGAACATCACAGAGGTTTTAATAAATCTTTAACATCCATACACATGCACAACATGAGAGGTGATGTTACACATTGTTAAGGGAAAGCCTAAACTTTTAACCTAAGGAAGACAAAATGGGTCATTTTATCATCTATGACAGTCTGTGGAGGAGCAGCAAGGCCTGCCTTAACCCACTTGGGTAATGTTGCTTATTGTGTTGGAGTAGTCAGCTGAGGGAATTTCCAAGAAGAACACTTATGAAAGACAAAAATATTAAATATCTCAGACAGAATAAGTAATAACAAGGTGGTTGATTTGGTAATCTTTAGCTATGACCATCTATAATGAAATTGTGGATATTAGTTAAGCCAGAAAATAATTTATTATGTTGTTCTGACCAAATAAATTTATATTCTGCACACATTTGAGTAAGAAATGATGTTTTTGTCTTGCCTGAATGTATCACTGATAGTTTGGATGAAAAGTCATAATACTAGATTTTGAGAAATTGTGTTCAGTATGAATTGTATCAAGAAGTGAAGACTTTGCAAATTTAGGACCCAGAGAGGCCTAGATGAAATAAAAGAGTTGTGTTTTTTGTTGAACTGTAAGTATAGTTCAAAACAAGAAAAAAAGCAGAATTCATAAGAGGAGATGGCAGCATTATGCTCAGGTATAGTCTGACTTGCTTGCAGCTACTTGAACAAGTGGTAGAAAGTTCCATATTTTACAAAGTCTGCTGTAGTCAGAGATTTTGCAACACCCAAGATTGAAACATTGGTATCAGTTTGACCTTGTACTTACCAGGCCAAGCAGTTTAGGTATTGTCAGGATAACGTATAGTTACCACAGTGCAGACTGTGATACCAGCCACTTGTTCATGTGTAGTAAGGTAATCATGCAGTCATGAAGGTTCATTCCCTCTAAAAAGGAAGGGATGCAACACACTGATATAGGTAAGACTCATGATCATTCAAAAGTACATAGATTTGTTCAAGCACTTGAAAAGGCCTTGCCCTGCCTGGATGGCACTGATACCTGCAAGAGATGAGAAAATCTATGGGATGCTATTTATAATACTGTGATCTCTATCTTTGGGAAGGATACAGTTAAGTGTGCTGATTGGTTTGAAGCCCACACTGAAGTGCTGACATCCCTGATAGAGAAGAAGAGACAGGCACTGGCATCATACAGGTCTTCTCCCAAGGAGGAGGATTTGCAGGCATTCTGGTGTGCTTGGAGACAAGAGAAGCAAGTAGCACAGGAGTGTGTGAATAATTATTAGCTCTAACTTTGTTAAGATTCATCAGACAACAAACATTGGTAACATGCAGGGAATGTATGATGGGATCAAGCAAGCCATTGGTCCATCATAATGGAAGATTGCCCCATTTATGTCTGCCACAGGCAAGGTCTTGAAGGACAGGACAAAACTGAGCAGATGGAATGCTAGGTGGAACACTACTCACAGCTGTATGTCAGAGAGACCACAGTTACAGAGAGAGCCCTGAATGCCATCAAGCCTCTGCCAGTTATAAACTCAATGCTGAGCCCACCTTGAAGGAACTCAATGATGAGATAAAACCACTGTCTTTTTAAAAAGCCCCTGGGAAAAATGGTATCCCCTCAGAAATCCTTAAATATGTCAATGGTACCCTAAGCTCAGAGCTGCAATGCAATACTTTTCCAGTACTGGAGAGAAGGCAGTGTACCACAAGATAGGAGGGATGCTGACATAGTTACTATCTATAAGAATAAGAGTGACAAAAGTACTGTGGGGAAGCTGTTTGCATGTGTTGTCCTGAAGAGGCTCCAAATTTTTGCATAGAGAGTTTACCTCAAGTCTCAGTGTGGGTTCAGAGTTGAACAGTGTACTATAGACATGGTTTTCTCTGTTAGGCAACTACAAGAAAAGTGCAGGAAGCAGAACAAACCTCTATATATTGCCTTCATTGATCTGCCCAAGGCACTTGACTTAATGAGTAGGAAAAATACGTTTGCGATTATGGCAAAAGTTGGCTGTCCTCTAACATTGCTTAGTATTATCAAGGCCTTCCTTGAAGGGATGAAGTGGACAATCATGTGTGATGGACCTACATATAAACCTTTGAAGATTCTCAATGGAGTGAAGTAGGGGTATGTACTGGCTACAATATTGTTTGGTATCTTCTTTTCCATTCTGTTGAAGTTCTCTTTTGGAACTTCTACAGAGGGTATCATTCTCTGATCCAGAACAGATGGCAACCTCTTCAAACTGTAGATGCATAGATCAAAGACCAGGGTGCTTTGGAAGAATCTAAGGGAGTTCCTGTTCTCTGATGATGCAGCTACTGTTGATCATGTTCAGCAGGAACTTCTGTCACTCATAACTCGCTTTGCAGGTGCATGTATAAAATTTGGCCTCACAATCAGTTTAAAGAAGACCCAGGTGATGGACCAAAATGTGGGTAATGAGCCATCTGTCATTGTGAGTGACTATGAGCTGGAGATTGACCATGAGTTTGTGTACCTAGCCCCTATAATCTCTGACAACTTGTTGTAAGATCAACAAGTGCATTGGAAATACCATCACAATGTTTTCCAAGCTGACAAAGAGAGTATTGGCTAATGATAAGCTCACTGTGCACACCAAGGTGCAGGTTTAGACAGCCTGTGTTTTGAACACAGTACTGTTTGCCAGTGAAAGATAGACTTTGCACTCAACATATTTTCCATATGTACTGCCTTAGGTGTGTACTTGCTATCTCATGGCAAGACAAGATCCCCAACAACACAATGCTTGAGAGGATGGGCACCAACTCCATACTCACCCTCCTGAAACAGAGGTCAAGTCATATCTGATGCATGATAGATGACTGAATACCTACCAAAAGACCTAATTTTTTGTAGAGTTGGAGTCTGGAAGTTGACTCTAGACTGTTTGGTATCACCTTAGCACTAAAATTAGCCATATTACATTAAGAGGGCCTCCCTGCACCATTGCGGCAGAAGTGTGTAGCTCAGGACCCATCTGAATTTGGGATTACTGGAATAAGGCTCTGTGTGGGGCTTACCTATTGGTAGTTAGTGTTAAAATTGTTTAAATTCACTTGTATTTAAGCCTTGCATTTGCATGTAGCTGTGAACTGCTCAACAGGTGCTAGCAATCCACTGTATAGATGCAAATGTCTTGATACAACTTTTTCCCTAGAGAACAGTTAGTGGAACCCTCCCAGATTCCCCACTGCACTGAGTGAAACTCAGCTGCGCACTGCTGCACTGCTGGCAACTAAGATGAGCACTGAGCAGCATTGCTACGCTTTTTATTCCCTAACCCTCAATACAATAAGTCAACTTGCTAACCCTAGAGCAAGAGATGGCCTAACTATCCCACCCCTTAAAATTACTTACTTTTTAACCTTAACAAGTCTCTCAGAAATGAATACAAACACCAACAGCAAAGTCCACAGCAGAGAAACAACAGGCTGCAGCAAACTGTAGTTTAAAGTCTTTTAATAACCTTTAAAACCCAAAAAACATCGAATATCTCAAGCGTTTTCACCTGGTTCCTACCAGGCTTTATCAAGATACAAACATAAAAAAGTAATGCCCTTAAATACAATAACCATTGGTCACATGGTGTTTTTTTAATTGCTTCAATTTAAGTTAATTAATCAGTCAGAATTACTTCAATTGAATTCCTTTAAAAAACAAATGTTAAAAACCTCACCCACATTTTTGCATTGCAAAATATTTAACAAGCCATATACTTACAAAAAAACAATACATTAATACCAAAATACTTCCAGACACATCGTTCACTGTTAAAAAACATTCTTTCAACCATATTATATTAATGTTCTATCTATAAAATTCTAAAAAAATATATGTAATATATATATAACCATATATAACACTACAGTTTCGCTTTACGTAGTTTGAGTACACTTGAAATACTAATACTGTCATTTAAACCTGGGGACCTAGCTGCGTCTAATTTTAACTGCCATATAAGTTCTCTATATTCCAGGAATGTTTCCCAGTCTCCTCCTCTAGGGTCCTGTGCAACCTGCTCCAGTACCATAAATTTAAGTTTCATATCAGGGCACTGTGTACAGTGCTTATAAAAGGCGCTTGTGTCTTTCTTTTTAGACATGTCATTTACATGTTCAGAAATTCTTCACCTGAAAGGCCTTTCTGTCTTCCCTATATAAAAACTCCAACATAGAACACAGATCCCCATGTAAACCACACCCTTGGTTGCACAATTATAATATCCAGTTGTATGGACCTTAAAGTTCCTTGAAGGTATATATACACTACTATCATTAATAATCAGAGAACACTGTCTACAGGCACCACATTTATGTGTGCCTATTTTCGAAACAGCAGCAAAATTAGTTGAAAGATGATTTTTACTTTCAAAAAGACCCTTCAAATTCATGTCCCTCTTTTTTACAAAACTTGGTTTCTCTGGAATAACGTCATGAAAATTCTCCTGAAGGGTCAAAACAGGCCAGTATTTCAAAACAATTTGTTCCAACTGCTCAGCATCCCTAGTATAGGTATGGGCAAAGCTACTATGCCCATCAAATTGTTTTTCCTGCCTACCCTGCACATTGGGTAACAAACCCGTGCCCAGTAGAGGGAAATACATTAACTCTCTTAGCCATCACTTCTTTTTAAGGTTTAAGGTCCATACAACTGGATATTATAATTGTGCAACCAAGGGTGTGGTTTACAAGGGGATCTGTGTTCTATGTTGGAGTTTTTACATAGGGAAGACAGAAAGGCCTTTAAGGCGAAGAATTTCTGAACATGTAAATGACATGTCTAAAAAGAAAGACACAAACGCCTTTTATAAGCACTGTACACAGTGACCTGATATGAAACTTAAATTTATGGTACTGGAGCAGGTTGCACAGGACCCTAGAGGAGGAGACTGGGAAACATTCCTGGAATATAGAGAACTTATATGGCAGTTAAAATTAGATGCAGCTAGGTCCCCAGGTTTAAATGACAGCATTAGTATTTCAAGTGTACTCAAACTACGTAAAGCGAAACTGTAGTGTTATATATGGTTATATATATATTACATATATTTTTTTATAATTTTATAGATAGAACATTAATATAATATGGTTGAAAGAATGTTTTTTAACAGTGAACGATGTGTCTGGAAGTATTTTGGTATTACTGTATTGTTTTTTTGTAAGTATATGGCTTGTTAAATATTTTGCAATGCAAAAATGTGAGTGAGGTTTTTAACATTTGTTTTTTAAAGGAATTCAATTGAAGTAATTCTGACTGATTAATTAACTTAAATTGACGCAATTAAAAAAACACCATGTGACCAATGGTTATTGTATTTAAGGGCATTACTTTTTTATGTTTGTATCTTGATAAAGCCTGGTAGGAACCAGGCGAAAGCGCTTGAGATATTTGGTGTTTTTTGGGTTTTAAAGGTTATTAAAAGACTTTAAACTACAGTTTGCTGCAGCCATTTGTTTCTCTGCTGTGGACTTTGCTGTTACTTTTTAACCTGCTACAATGGAGAGTCAGTTTCCCAACATTTCTTCAACCAACCTGATTGACATGGGCATCCTGAAGAAATGTAGTAATTGCCTCATGCATACTGACAACTATTTGCTCATACAGCAAAGGAATACAGTATGTGAGAGATGTAGCTATACTATGAAGCTAGAATCAGTTCTATCATGTGACAATAAACAAGACATCAAACAGGTTGTCAGCACACACCTCTCCTCTCACAAAAGATCAAATCGTGACACATAAACCCATATACATGGAGGTATTCACTAAGAGCCTACCAAAAGACCAGAGACCCTCCAAGCACAAACAACTCACACATGCTACAGCATGACCAAAATTTACTACACATAACAACATACATACCAGAGTTTCAGCGAGTAATCCCCTAAGGCAGAACAACTCAAAACCAAATGTCCTGGTCATAGGAGATTCCATGGTGAGACACAGAGATGTCTCCCTTACCAGGCTGTACAAGGAGAAGATCTTGGACAGCTGCCTGTCAGGTGCTATGATCCAACAAATCATGCAAAAACTCAAGTCACTGAACAACAATTACCATTATGACTCTATCATACCACTTGTTGGGGTGAATGATTTGAGACATGCCCCCCTGGACTATGTGAAGAGAGACATGACTGAGCTCTCAAATTATGTATTCCAGCCAGGTATGTCCTTAGCCCTAAGCAGCATTCTACCTTCAACCAGGATTATGCCCCAATATAAACAAAAAAATGATTGATTTCAACAACTGGCTTTGCCTCTGGTATCCATCCAGGGGGGATCCAGTATCTGTCAGCCTGGGAAGACATGGTCGACAGACAACACTGCTTTGCCAAAGACAATCTTCACCTGTCTCCTCTAGGCTTTCAAATACTGGTAAAGATGCTTTCCTCCCCCATAGTGCCTTTTTAGGCAATACCAGAATAACAAAACTTCTGATGTAAAAAACTCCACTACAGACAAACTCAAGATTATGCTGCTTAATGCTAAGAGTCTAAACAGGAAACTGCACTCCCTGGAAGCTCTCTTCACCTTGGAAGATGCTGATATCTATGCAGTTACTAAGACTTAGTTCAAGGACACAGAGGGCACCCTGGCCATGCAAGACTACAATGCCTTCCACATGTTCAGAGCTCAAAACGAATGTGAAATAACCAAAAGTGGAAGTGTATCCATCTTTATTATATCCAAATACACCTCAAGACTGGTTAAACAGTATGACTTTCTTGAGCTACTCCAGGTCCAGATAACTATAGGTAGAACACCCTACCACATCATTGCTAGCTACAGATCCCCCACCATGAACCATAAGAAGCACACTGCCTACCTGGGCTTGCTTGAGTCACTCACTATACAGACAAGCACCTTGGCCATGGGAAATTTCAACTATCCTTCTATCAAGCGGGTGATGTACATGAGCACAAGCTCAATCACTCTGAGGTTCCTGTTCTTTGTTAATATAAATGCTCTGGAACAGTTAGTCTGCACCCCCATAAGGGGCTAAAATGTTCTGGTCTTAGTATTTACTAATATGGGGGGGGGCACTGCCCTACCCCTGTGTTCTGCCCTGCCTAGTAAGGTCAGACCATAAATCTGTCTTGTTCAAAGTAATGATCAGACTTGACATCTCCACAGGAGCAATACAAAATGAGAAACTGCTTCAAAACAAACTATAGCCTACTAAGCAATGTTTGGAAGTTTCCAACCCCCTGCTAACACAGCCAACAATGACTTCTATGCAGAGGAGTGCACAAATGCCCTGTATAACCAATTAAGCAACTGCATTAACTCTGCTGTACCTGACAGGATCAAAACCAAGTCCTCCCATAAAAACAAGCCACCTTGGTGGACCTGAAGTATAAACAGGTTATATAACAAAAGGAAGTAACTGATATCAAAGAACAAAAAGGAACTTAACAAAAAAAGAATACCCTCCACAGCTTGAACAAGCAAATCAGAAATCTGGTAAAGTCCTCCAAAGCTAGTTATAAGGCTAATTTAGCTTCCCTAGCTAAAGACAATCATAAGGCATTCTTTAGCTACATCCAAAATCTAAAAGGGAATACCCAACTGTGTGCCAAACTCATAGTGGATGGTACCACTCACACTGACCCTGAGGAAAGTGCCAACCTGTTAACTGACAGATTTGGTGCAAATGTCAACCCCCTGTCCCAATCAAAGAATACCTGACACCTGTCCTCTCCCCAGTATCATCAATGAGCAGGTCATATCTGCACTCTCCAAGGCCAAAAACATGGTCTCTATGGAATGAGATAACATCCCAGGCTGCTTACTAAAGAACCTAAAACATAACTTAGTGGATCCACTTGGCACTCTCTTTAACCATAGCCTGAGTGGGTCTACTTCACGATGTCGCAAGCCGACAACATTGAAACTGATATTACTGGCACCACAACATAGAAAGCGCAGAACATCGTGCAGGTAAATGGAAATCTCCGTAGGGGGAGATTTCCACTTACCTCAATGTAGTGCGGTCTCGGACTTGGAATATGTAAGTAGGGGGGTGTGGGGAGTGCAACTCCCCCATGTGGGGGGGGTGCAGGGAGCTTGCCCCCCTGCCAACGCTAGTTAGTTTTTATTTTTGTTTGTTTTTTTTTAAAACATTATTCAATGTTTTACTACATCAATCACTAGAGGTCGACCTTTAGTGATTTGATGTAGTAAGATTTCGATAACGTGATGTAGACGGACCTGAGCAGTGGCTTTGTTCCAGCAGAGTGAAGAACAGCAACTGTAATCCACTTGCACAAAGGGAGTACATTAGTTAACCCTTGGAACTATAGACCCATAATCTTAACTAGTTTTATCTGTAGGTCTGTGGACAGAATCATCATGGACCTTATTGACAAGGACATAGGCAACCTTAAAACTCTTGACCTGACCCAGTTTGGCTTCATTAAGGGTAGATCATGCTTACTAAACTTGGTGGACTTCTTCAAAAATGTCACCAAAGCCCTGGATGAATGCAAAGCAATACATACCACCTATCTTGACTTAGGCAAGGCTTTCAACACAGTCGCCCACACTGGTATCATCAAGAAACTCTCCCAGCTGGGGATTAACCAATATGGGATGTACCAAAAGATTGCCAAATTCTGGTATCATGGCCACACAGGTAGAAACGGTAGAAACCGCACTCTCCAAAGCCAAGAATTCAGCATCCATGGGACCAGATGACATCCCAGGCTGTGTACTACATGAACTACACAATGAACCTAAGTGTCATATTTAATCATAACCTCACCTCAGGCTTTGTGCCCACTGAGTGGCGCACAGCTACACTTATCCCACTTCACAAGGGGGGATAATGAGCCTGATCTGCAAGGGCATGGAACGCATTATCATGGAATTTATAAACAAAGACACTGGTAACCTTCAAACACTGGACTCCACACAGTTTGGGTTCGTGAAGGGCCGATCTTGTCTCCTGAACCTGACTGACTTTTTTGAATCAGTCTCCAGAGCTGTGGATGAGGGTAAGGTGGTCTACACAGCCTATCTGGACCTTGCCAAGGCCTTCGACACCATCCCCCACTCTGGAATCATAGATAAATTTACAAAGCTGGGCATAAATCCCTATGTCACCTGATGGGTTGCCAACTGGCTTACTGATAGAACCCAGACTATAAAAGTAGCCGACTCCAAATCTAGCTCCAGACAAGCGACAAGTGGAGTACTTCAGAGTTCAATCCTGGGACTGCTCTTCTTTGGCATCTACTTCTCTGAAGTACAGGCCAACACTAAGGGATTCTGGCTAACAAAGTTTGCAGATGACTGCAAACTGGGAGCCATTATTTAATCCCCAAATGATGTGGATATTCTACAAAAGGGCCTTACAGAAACAGATGCTTGGTGACAGAGCCATGGGCTGAAGCTTAATGCCAAGACATATATAGTTATTCCCTTTGGGAAAGCCATGTACCCATGAATTAACACATAAATGGCAGTACACTAAACACCAAAAGTGTGATGAGAGACTAAGGGACACAGGTGGACAGTGGTCTCGCATTCGATAACCACATAGTCCCAACAGTCAAGAAATCCTTCTATGTGGCACATCTCATCACTAAGAGCTTTTCATCCAGAATAAAGGAGGTCATTGTCCCACTGTACTCATCCCTCATTAGACCCATTATAGAGTACAATGCCCCATTTGGTATGTACCTCACAAGACATCTGCAACCGCTGGAAAGAAATACCTCACTAAAAGAATCAAAGGCCTAAAGCAGATGCCCTATGCTAACCGTCTAAAAAAACTCCAGCTATACTCTGTGGCATATTGTCTACTCAGAGGTGATCTCTGCTTAACATACAAGGTGATGTCATACCCTGAGCTGTTGGACATGCTCCACTTAAAGAAATCCCAATACCTCAGAGCCAGACACTCCAGGGATCTAAACCTTGTCATCACAATGAACAAAACTTGCTGGAGGTTAGGCTACTGACCCAGAGACTCCCCATACTCTGGAATAGACTGCCCATACATGTCTATGCCTATGAACCTATGAACCTATGTCACTCGATGGGTAGCCAACTGGCTCATCAACAGAACCCATACTGTCAAAGTCAGGGATTCCACCTACACCAGTAGATCAGTTATTAGTGGAGTACCACAAGGTTCTATGCTGGGCCCTCTACTGTTTGGAATCTATTTCTAGGAAGTCCAGGTGAAATTAAACAGCCTGTGGCTTACAAAGTTTGCAGGCGACTGCAAACTGGGAGTGATATTTGAGTCCCCTAAAGATATTAACATATTACAGGAGGGGCCAACACAGACAAATGACTGGTGCTAAAGCCATGGTCTGTAACCAAATGCAAAACATGGCATTGTTGTCCCCTTTTGCAAAGAGGTAGCCCCTGAAATTTACAATATAAGCAGCACCCCCCTAAGCTTGATCTTTTAATTTCCAGCCAAAAAGGTATGTCCTTAGCCCAAAGGGGGGGCACCCCATTCTACCTTAAAAACCAGGATTATGCCCCAATATAAACAAAAAAATGATTGATTTCAACAACTGGCTTTGCCTCTGGTATCCATCCAGGGGGGATCCAGTATCTGTCAGCCTGGGAAGACATGGTCGACAGACAACACTGCTTTGCCAAAGACAATCTTCACCTGTCTCC
This sequence comes from Protopterus annectens, assembly GCF_019279795.1. Taxonomy (NCBI): domain Eukaryota; kingdom Metazoa; phylum Chordata; order Ceratodontiformes; family Protopteridae; genus Protopterus; species Protopterus annectens. The sequence continues at coordinate 536,006,763 of NC_056735.1, forward strand.
TCTAGGCTTTCAAATACTGGTAAAGATGCTTTCCTCCCCCATAGTGCCTTTTTAGGCAATACCAGAATAACAAAACTTCTGATGTAAAAAACTCCACTACAGACAAACTCAAGATTATGCTGCTTAATGCTAAGAGTCTAAATAGGAAACTGCACTCCCTGGAAGCTCTCTTCACCTTGGAAGATGCTGATATCTATGCAGTTACTAAGACTTAGTTCAAGGACACAGAGGGCACCCTGGCCATGCAAGAGACTGTGCACCACATTTCAAGGAGCTCAAAGCAGATGTGAAATAGCAAAAGTGGAGAGCAGCATCCATCTTTATTATATCAAATACACCTCAAGACTGGTTAAACAGTATGACTTTTATTTCAGGTCCAATAACTATAGGTAGAACACCCTACACATCATTGCTAGCTACGGATCACCACCACTTGAACCAAGTGTAAGGCGCACTGCCTACCTGGGCTTGCTTGAGGTCACTCACTATACAGACAGGCACCTTGGCCGCCCAGAATTTCAACTATCCTTCTATCAAGCCGGGTGATGTGCACTTGGAGCACAAGCTCAATCACTCTGAGGGTTCCTGTTCTTTGTTAATCTTAAAATGCTCTGGAACAGTTAGGTCTGCACCCCCATAAGAGGCTAAAATATTCTGGTCTTAGTATTTTACTTAATATGGGGGGCACCGTGCAATTCTACCCCTAGCGAACTTACCCGCCTAGTAAGGTCAGACCATAAATCTGTCTTGAAGTACAAAGTATTAGTCAGACTTTGACATCTCCACAGAAGCAATACAAAATGAGAAACTGCTTCAAAACAAACCATAGCCTACTAAGCAATGTTTCTGAAGTTTCCAACCCCCAAGCTAACACACAGCCAACAATGGCTTCTAACTGCGGAGAATTGCAACAAATTGCCCTGTGTATAACCAATTAACTTCAACTGCATTAACTCTGCTAAGGTACCCTGATGGTGATTGAAACCAAAATTCCTCCCATAAAAAAAGCTTTACCTTAGTGTGGACCTGGAGAATATAAACAGGTTTATATAACAAAAGGCCCGCTAACTGATGTCAAAGAACAAAAAAGGAACTTTAACAAAAAAAAGAATAATTCTCCACAGCTTGAACAAGCAAATCAAGAAATCCCTGGTAAAGTCCTCCAAAGCTATAGTTATAAAGGCTAATTTACTTCCCTAGGCTTAAAAGACAATCACTAAAGGCATTCTTTGGCTACATCCAAAAATCTAAAAGGGAATACCCCAACTGTGTGCCAAACTCGCGGTGGATGGTACCACTGCACACTGACCACAGAGAGGAAAGTACCAGCCTGTTAACTGACAGATTTGGTGCCAAATGTCAGCCCTGCGTCCCAATCCGTAATACATCTGACACCCGTCCTTCTCCCCAGTATCATCAATGAGCAGTATCATATCTGCACTCCAAGGCCAAAAACATGGTCTCTATGGAATGAGATAACATCCCAGGCTGCTTACTAAAGAACCTAAAGGCTTGTAACTTAGTGGATCCACTTGCTTTGGCACTCTTTAACCATAGCCTGAAATTGGTCTACTTCACACGATGTCAGCCGTTTACAAATATTGAAACTTATTAATACTGGCACCACAACATAGAAAGCGCCAGAATTATCGGGGTCGACGGGTAAAATTCGAAATCTCCTCGTGGGGAGATTTCCGCTTACCTCAATGTAGTCTGTCTCAGACTTGGAATATTTAAGTGTAGGGGGTGTAGAGTTTTAACTCCCCATGTGGGGAAATTAGGGAGCTTGCCCCCCTGCACCAGCAGCTTAGTTAGTTTTTATTTCTTGTTTGTTTTTTTAAAACATTATTCATCGTGCTTGATTACTATCAATCACTAGAGGTCGACCTTTTAGTGATTTGATGTAAATAGATGATTCACAACGGCGTGATGTAGGCGGGCCTGAACGGTGAAAACATGTTCCAGCAGAGTGAGGAACAGGAACTGCCAATCCACTTGCAATAAAGGAGCATACATTTAGTTAACCCGCCAGGAACTATAGGACCCATAATCTTAATCTAGGTTTTATCTGCAGGTCTGTGGACAGAATCATCATGGACCTTTATGTCGACAAAGGACATAGGCAACCTTAAAACTCTTCTTTGACCTGACCCAGTTTGGCTTCATTAAAGGAGTGGACCATGCTTTTCTAAACATAGTGGACTTCTTTGAAAATGTCACTTAAGAGCTTTGGATGGAATGCAAACTGCACCACATACCCACCTATATCTTGGACTTAGCCAAGGCTTTTCAACACAGTCGCCCCACACTGGTATCATCAAGAAAGTCTCCCAGCTGTTGGATTAATCCAATATGGATGTACTAAAAGATTGCCAAATTCTGGTATCCATGGCCACACAGGTAGAAGCAGTAGAAACCGCACTCCTCCAAAACTAAAAATTCAGCATCCATGGGACCAGATGACATCGGGCTGTGTACTACATGGGCTACACAATGAACTGGCACCTCACTAAATTTGGTGTCATGGCCCCAATCACGCAACCTCACCTCAGGCTTTGTGCCCACTGGGTGGCGCACAGCTACAGTGCTATCCAGCTTCCACAAGGGGAGGATAATGAGCCTGATCTGCAAAGGGCATGGAGCGCGTGCTCAACTGGAATTTATAAGCAAAGGGCACTGGTAACCTTCAAACACTGGACTCCACACAGTTTGTAGGTTCGTGAAGCAACTGATCTTGTCTCCTGAACCGGACTGATACGTTTTGAGATCAGTCTCCCAGAGCTGTGGATGAGGGTAAGAAGAGCGGTCTACACAGCTTATCTGGACCTTGCCAAGGCCTTCGACACCATCCCCCACTCTGGAATCATAGATAAATTTACAAAGCTGGGCATAAATCCCTATGTCACCCGATGGGTTGCCAACTGGCTTACTTTAGCCAGAACCCAGACTATAAATGCTTGCCCCACACCAAATCTAGCTCCAGACAAGTGACAAGTGGAAGTACCTCAGGTTTGAGTCCTCTCGACTGCTCTTCTTTAATCTACTTCTCTGAGGCACAGGCCAACACTAAGGGATTCTGGCTACTCGAGTTTGCAGATGACTGCAAACGCTGGGAGCCATTATTTAATCTCCCAAATGATGTGGATATTCTACAAAAAGGACCTTACAGAAACAGATGCTCGCGGTGACAGAGCCATGGGCTGGAAGCTTAATACCAAGACATATATAGTTATTCCCTTTGGAAAACCATGCCTTTTCCAGCAATTACTACATAAATGGCAGTACACTAAACACAAAAAGTGTGATGAGAGACTAAGGACACAGGTGGACACGGTGGTCTCGCGTTCTCGATAACTCCCACATAGTCCCAACAGTCTCAAAGTCCTTCTATGTGGCACATCTCATCTCTCAGAGCTTTTCTATCCAAATAAGGAGTTCATTGTCCCACTGTACATAATCCCTCGCTTAGGTTCCCATGAAAAATTACAATGCCCCATTTGGTATGCTTTTCCTCCACAAGACATCTCTGCAAACTGCTGGAAAGAAATACCTCACTAAAAGAATCAAAGGCCTAAAGCAGATGCCCTATGCTGACCGTCTAAAAAAACTCTAGCTATACTCTGTGGCATATTGCCTACTCAGAGGTGATCTCTGCTTAACATACAAGGTGATACATTTTTTATTGCAATAATGGTAATTGTACATAT